>NW_025765479.1:0-159929 GCF_003918875.1 Haliotis rubra | reverse complement strand
GTTCTACCCTCATGAAATATCTTTTAAGGAACATGGTGCGGGCGAGCTATAGGAGCGTCTGGATCGAACCACCAGTAACTAGGTGTAAAACTAGCGGAGTCCGCTTTGTGTGCAGACTCTTTCGGTGTTGTGTCAAAATCCCAAGTGCACAGTACACAACCCTGTGCACTCAAAGGGAGAACTCACGAATCAGTTGGTAAGAAATGACCAATTGGGCCACATGAACACTTGGTTTTCCAGTTGCGGGTACAGTAGTAATGCCGGTATCCTTGACAAAATGCACAATGACTATGTGTCCCAGTTCACCCAGCTGCAAATGGATATCTTGTGAGGATGAGGCTGTGTGATAACATGCACCGCGCTTAACAGGCTGCGGTTGAACTCTCAGGGGGAGTTGAATTGGGGAAAAAAAGAATACCGAAAAAAGACAATACGTTAGTCAGGGAACACTCCAGCGCCTTGAGAGCACATGTACACCATTTGCATTGGATTTGCATATATAGATGCCCTATAATAATAATCTTTTTTAACAAGAGTCGATGGGCTGCTAGGTATTGGTTGTGAGGGTGCAGAACGATGGGCAACGTGGCGTTTGGACGGCAGGAACGAAGGCTGGCGTTGTTCAGAAGTCATATTTGCCCTCCGCATGGTGAAATTGTACTGGTTTCCCCATATGTGCCTTGATCCCGGTAGAACCTTCATCCTTGGCCGTATTAATCATCATTACCAGGAGATAGAAGCTTCTGGCCAGTATGTCTATGTTACTTTAAACTATTTGAAAAACATACTATATAGTTGACAAACTTATTGTTTATCATGTACAAATTACAAGGACGGAACACTATGGAGGCTACTTTAAATTAATGAACTGCTATAACCTTTGCACCTATTGTAACAAGATTCTGAGCATCATCCCTGGAAGGTTGTGCAACAGAATTAGCGAACTGACACCTGTCTTCAACGTAGGTACATTTCTGTAGTCAGGAGTTCAGTTGCATTAGCTCTATGCATAGTCACCAGATTATATATTTTATCTCGGTAGCTAATGCACATTAGGATTATACGTACCAATTACGCAGAAGGCCAGAGGAATACCATAAACTAGTCATACATAGCATCCAACATTTTATGATTTAAAATTCAGATCCACTCCCTCTCTAAGATTCTTAGGTTTGTTTTGCAAAGAAAAACCAAACACAGACATTTCGATAATCATGGTGACAGTGTTCAAAGGTAAGCTTATGTGTATTAATCACTATCGTAGAAATGAGTAATATCAAGTGTTTGTAGAAAAATTCAACATATAAAAACATTTCAAAATAAGTCAAACAAATATGATTTCAAGCTCAAAGTTTTAACTTACGGATACTAAGAAGTTCGGATAATAATACTAGAACATGGACACAGTTGACTGTGAAAGTCATCCCTATTTACTACATTCAGTCCTAGTGAAGGTTTTCAAATAAATATATTTGAGTCCATGTTTGCCTACTGGTTCAATAAACTGTCGTCACTGACGTGGAGTGCAGTTGCGGTTGGTAATACTGAGTATACATAACTGGTTGTTTTTGGTGTATGTCGCAGGCTTTGGTACTATTAACGCTGCCAGCGACAGAGTGTTGTCCTTGTTGTCATCATAACTAACGTGATATGGCACATTGTGCAGGTCGGATGGACGGTATGTAATTATGAACTGTGCCTCCCTATGTGGAAACTGCCTTGATGGTCATGTGTGAAACAAGTCAACAGGATGTGCTTGAGGAGGGATGTGCAGAAGGATGGATGAACTGATACCTGTATGTTCACCGTAAAGATGTAAATGTTTTACTGTATGGGAATTATGTAGTGACATTTGTCCCTCTTAAAGTGTGGTGGTATTCCACAAAATATGCTTCTGCCCTTGATGGGCTTCATCTTTGTCCACTGACGTGGGTCTGGGTGCAGTTGGTAATACTAGGTATACACATAACTGGTTTGTTTTGGTGTATGTCTGAAGAACTTCATGAGGTACACTAGTAACGCTGTAACGACAGAATATTGTCCCTTGTTGTCATCATAACTAATAACGTGATATACTTATTGTACAGAGTGTCGGATGGGTATGGTATGAACTGTGCCTCCCAGTGTGGAAACTGCCTCGTGGTCATGTATGTAACAAGTCAACGGGAATGTGCCGGAGGGATGTGCAGAAGGTTGGATGAACGATACCTGTCTTCAGCGTGAGTACATTTTCTGTAGTCGGGTTTGGTTAGCATTGGCTCTATGCATAGTCGCAGATTATATATTTTATCTCATTTGGCTAATGCACATTAGGATCATACGTACCGAATTACCTGCGAAAATAGAGAATGCCATAAACAAGTCTTTCCATAACTATCAACATTTTATGATTTAAAATTCGAATCCCCTCTCCTCTCTAAGATTCTTAGATTTGTTTTAACAAGAAAAACCCGGCTTACGAACATTTCGATAATCATGAGTGGCAATGGTGTTCAAAGGTAAGCTTATGTGTATTAATCACTATCATGAAATGGTAATATCAAGTGTTTGTGAAAATTCAACATAACAAAACATTCAAAAATGAAGTCAAACAAATGTGATTTCCAAGCTCAAGAGTTTTAACCCCACGGATGCTAAAGTTCGGATATGCTAAGAACATGGACACAGTTGACTATTGAAAGTCATCCCTATTTTCATTCAGTCCTAATTGGGGTTCTTTCGAAATATATTTTGAGGTCCATGTTTTCCGCCTACTGGTGAGACAGGTGTTTGTTAAAACGGTTAATGTCTGAAACTTCGCTGAAGAGTACACTAATAGCAGCACCAACGACAAGAGTATTGCTATTGTCATCATAACTAACGTGATATCGCGTGTACAGAGTGTCCGGATGGACGTTGGTATGAACTGTACTCCTACTGTGGAAACTGCCTTGATGGTCATGTATGTAACAGTCAACAGGAATGTGCCGGATGTGCAGAAGGATGGATGAACGATATAATGATTTCTACCGTAAGGAGTGTAAAATGTTTTACTGTAGAAGATTATGTAAGTGACATTTGTCCTCTTAAAGTGTAGTATTCCACAAAATACTTCTACTTATGATAAGAGCTTCATGCTGTCCGCACTGACATTAGGTGCAAGTTGCAGTTAGTATGCTAGTATACGCCTTTGGATTTGTTTTAGGTGTATGTGAAACTTCATGAGAGTACACTATGCCCAGCACCACCCAACGACAAGAATATTGTCCTTGTTGTCATCATAACTAACATTGATATAGCGTACAGAGTGTCCGGATGGACGGTATGGTATAGTCCCAATTAGTGAAACTGCCTCGATAGTGTAGTATGTAACAAGTCAACAGAGATATTGCCCGAGGAGGATGTGCAGAAGGTTGGATAGACGATACCTGTGTTCACGTAAGTGTAAATGTTATACTGTGTAGAATAATGCCAAGTGACATTTTGTCCTCTTAAGTGCATTCCACAAAATATACTTCTGCCTTCGCGGTAACAATAGTGTCTCTTTGTATTTCTTACCCTTTAGACATATCCATTGGTCCAACATCACGTCGATATTTCTAATTAATATTCTTAATTCCGTTTTGTCATCATGAACATATAGAGATAATTAAGACACATATTGATCTTCGTCCTTTGAACTGTCATCACTGGCATCATGTGCAATCCATTTGTTCACAGCGTGTCCGGTGGTACTATGGTCCCGGCTGTGGCTTCCAGTGTGGCAACTGTGAGGGATGGTGATGTTTGCATCAAGACAAATGGAACATGTCCTGGGGATGTGCAGCCAGGGTAGCTCAATAAGGGAAAAACGTGCTCAATCAAGGTAGTCGTTCCTGTGCAGTATATAGTATATACATTAATGAACTCATGGACATGAATATATTTTGTTATGATTCTAGTAAAATATTAAGTCTTTCAATATGGATTCATACACTTGGAAAAGATAGTTCTACCATCTGAAAAGGACATAAAATGTCCTTAAACATCGGATTTAATGTGAATTCTCAAATGACCTGCATGAACGTTCCTTGTAAAACAACTTCGCGTGACTGTGCACAACATACCAAGCTAATCTCCCACCCCATCCCAAGCCCCCACTCCCAGCTGGGTAATATGAAAACACTTTCTAGGAGGGGCAGAGATGAGTACTAGTATGTTCTTCAAAGATTGGAATGCATATATATGTCACAATATTAGCATACCGTGCTTCAAGGTCACATTTTTTGATATTTTATTTGAAGTGCACTTCTTTTTCACAGCATGTCCACATGGTTACTACAGGTACCAACTACGTAATCAAGTGTGGAAACTATCACAATAAAGATGTATGTATCACAAGTCAAGCAGGAACATGTCCCAACGGATGTGCAGCAAATTGGATGAATAACACGTGTCATAACAGTACATAGTTGATTTGGTTCATATTCATGTCTCATCAAGGAAGTCCCTCACTGCAATGCATGTTACACACAGTTTGATGATTAGTGGTTATTTAGAGCTTTCGGTCTTGCATGGACATTAACCAACTTCCACGGTTATCGTTCATTTGCGACATGTATAACACGTTTCCTCTGGCACTAACACACTTAAATGCGACTTGGTGATATCTCGCCCGTTATTTCAGTGTTATTGAAGTGGAGGTTCGGCAGCAGTTTATTGCGTCAGATATGGTCACTTTCCAAAGGCGGCACGGTATGTGACAAAGGGTTAACGGAACCTGCGGGAATGGATGTGATGGAGAATTCAGGTGTTCTTTGCGAAGACGTAAGTGTATTGCTTACATGTCTGAACGTGGAAAGGAAAAGATTTTCCAGATGAAGAGGGAATGTGCTATTTCGAGGTAACAATCACGAATTATTTTGAATCCAAAATCTAGAAATTGCCCACCCTAAATACCGATTGGAGTTGGAAATCAAAGTGTACTGTTGCGTTGTGCTTTACTGGAAATGGTCGCGTTTGTATTACCTTTCGTATGCTCTGTTGACCTTCTATGTGTATGCTTGTAAGTGGATATAGCGGCACTGTTAGTATCTGTTTGTTCGTATATATGTTGTAAAGCAGAGTGAAGTCACAATTTACCAACCAATACATTTTAATGCATTACTTTGGGTATTCTATGCGGTGTCAAAACAATGTAGGAGTATTGTAAGTATAGTTATAGTTTTCAGTGCTGGAGTAATGAATAACTAAAACATGTTAGCCATTCCAGTAACTGCAGTATAAATAATGACTGTTGAAGGTCTGTTGTCTACCGCTGATAAAGACTCAATGGCTGGAATAATTGGAGGACAGTTACATCTCTGGTTGGTATCGTCATCGTCACCAATCGTCGTAGTTATCATCTTCAGGCGGTGTAAGGCACTTTTACCGTTCCATTCCTTTAATCGCATGTGGTGCCAATGCTTATATGGAAACCATTGATATCTGGACCTAATGGCGATTTCAGCGCGGTAGATGTTCTCAGTATTCAATTGCGTTCTTTTGATATGTTAGGGATGGAATTAAGAGCATGACAACGAGGATACCAGTCTACCCAAGATATGACTAACCAAAACCAGAGTGGTAAGATTGGGTGTTGTCGATTAGAACAGTATTAAGTGAATATATTCATGTAACCTCGCGTGTGAAGAGTAAAAACAAACGGAATGTGTACATATATACATATGAAGTCATTTTATAAGTTCATCATACTATCAGTTTCAAGGTCAATTCTTAGAATAGACTGAACTCAAATTTAGGAACAGTGGTATTTTGCTATCTTAATCTTCTCTAAGCTGATAGTAATGTATTATTTCATAAAATGCTGAACACACGCAGTCATACATTTTTGTGTAAACTTTGGGAGATGTGGTTTATTATTGCATGATGAATAGCCGTAAGCACTCTTTTGTTCTGTTTGGAGTGCATAAATGGATTCTATGAACTGTAGAGAAGAAGGTAATTTCAAAACATCGAGAACGTTTTCAGACAAGGCAACAAGAAAGAATCCAGTTCAACACCATCAGCAAGGACGATGAGGAGAAGATACAACCCTATCAGTTGAAACTGAAATTGGACGTAGATAACGACACTGCCGCCACCTACCTACAACTTTGTACCCCTTACATGACACTGGACACTCTGCAACAGTGTATAGCTGAAAAAAGAAACTAAGACCACTTTTCAACTTAATTTCAGGTTTATTTACAATTATATACACATCCTGCTAGTACATTCCAATTGGGTTTTGAAAACGATAGAACAACTGAGTGCTTAAAGTTGATCGTCACATAAATCCGCAGGTTCGATGCCGGGACGAACAATATTACTACAACTGGAAGAATCTCATCATTCATTTCATAATCTGCTATAATTGGTATCTGTATGCGATTAGTGAGTTATCCTTAACACCACTTCTAACAAATTACCAGTATGACGCACAGCGATTAAGCCGCATATATTGCCTACCAACGTCTATGTCGCGTATATCACAGTATATGCATGTCCACTTAGTCCACGCTGACTAAGCTTGCTGCTGTATTGTCACGTACAGCGGGCCAAGGATGAAGCTACGGGACATGAACATCAAGGTCCCTCATAAAGCACTAACGGTTAAATGCTTTTTGCGGTTTGCTTTCAACCGTCTTGATTACAGTAGTCAAGGTTTAATAGTCAACCTTATTGCTTAACCCTACCACATATGTCTTCGGTATCCATGTAGACCAAAACATGACGTCAATACAAGCAGCCAGAAAGGAAACAAGATGAAGAACTGCCTTGCCTTGTATCCATGTGTATTTTGAAATTGCAAAGATCAGACCGCAAATTAAAAGAACACTGGATATATGTGACAAATGTATAGAAATATTTATGTAGTAGAGTGTAACAATAGTGTAAGATAAAGAATATTTAACATCAAAACATACGTTAGGCCCTGTATGCGCTTTTGAAAGAGGTACGGTGGTGAATAAAACTTCGATATCAAGATTCACTTCAAAGCAACTTTGTGCGTTACTGAAAATATACAGAAGCTTCAATGATTTATTTGTACCTCAGATGATGAATCGAGGGGTAGTGTTGGCAGATGGGGGGAGGACTACATCAATGCCAACTACATCTATGTGATGTAAACAGACTTAGCAAGAACGGAGAAACACAAATCACAAGTATTTTCTTTGAACGTAAAGAGACCAAAAGGTGATACACTTTAGAGGGTCGCTTAAAGAAAGATATCTCGAAAATGGTGCAACAGACTCAACAAATTAATACATATAAGGAACAAACTTTATGGATGAACAACTTCAGATTCGGAACATGCCACCAAAGAAAGTAATACGTGACTGGCGCGATATCATGGTAGTTCTGCCTCTGCTAGAAATAATAACTAGGTGAAAAAAACTTATGTAAGTGTAACATCGAATTCCTGTGCCACGCACAATGCTCAATTGAGGGTTAGAGTTCACTTCAGATAAATGGAAACCTACTTGAAATCAGGCAATACAAAACAAGGTAGTTGCTTTTAAAATGGAGGGTAAACTAGCCAATAATGAAAAGTGGTTCTTCAAGGGATAATGAGACGGGAGACAATCACTACGTAGTAAATACTTAGGTGTGCATTTACCAATCATCTTTCATGGGCAGTACACACATCACAGGCATTTATACAATCGAAGCTAGGTAATGCAATGTTATACATATTTTAGGCAGACTTGTCTTAAAAGTCTTTTCAAAATATTAGAAGCCAAATTATATCCGTATTGTTATATGGTGCGAAAGAATTAAAATTTTGATGTTATAGAAAAGAGTCCATTTGCTGTATGCATGCAAAAATTTCTAGGCGAAACAAACAGCCACGTCAACATTTATGGTTTGAGATTTAGAAGATATCCATTATACAGCAGCATGTCCAATGTAAAAATTATTGGATATTGGTTAAAATTATTAACAATGCCCTCAAACAGATTACAAAGAAAATGTTAATATGATATGATGATATTATATGTTAGCCATGGAAAAGCGTATCTCGGTAACAGACATAAAACAAATAAAACATAATTTTTTTCTTATCCCAGACTCATGATCTTTGCTTATCTCCTTTCCTTTTCGAATGGTAGTGGAACACTTGGAATCCCTTGAAGTTCCCGAAGCGAACGTAAAATACAATCTCACCCACAAGTAACCTCCCCTTTTGCCCTTTTCCTACGCAAACTGTCGCGACTTCCAAGCGCTTCTTATCCTCTCTCCCTTTTCGCCCAAGCGGATGGTTAGAAGCACTGGAAGTCCCTTATCTGCATTATATCCTTTTATTTAGGTCCTATTCTTCAAACTTACGCTTGTATATGGATTTGGCAATAACTACTATGTATTATATTTGTATTTGTGTCTTTATTTCATGGGTATGTATCTTTGTTTACATTTCATGAAATCTTGCAATGTTTGCAGGCGCATGTTATCCGTGGCTGATCATCAACACCAGTCACCAGTGCCCTTCGTGCATAAAACCATGTTTTTCTAGCCTGGTGCTGTACTTTGATTGTGTTGATTGATCAAATCTTCAATTTAATCAATATTTTGTCTTATAACCATATAGGCGTGCCATGGATAGGGTGAGAATTTATCTCAAGTAAAGGCTGAAAACAGAGATCAGCCTTCAAACCCGTATTTTGCTTGCTACTGCTGAAGTTATACGACTAGTCCTATGTTTAGCGCGAAGCAGGTCTGCTGGTATTTGGGGCCAGAAGAGATCGGCTACAACGCAGCTGACTCAAACTCAGGCTAAGCAAAACGTCATCTTCTTCTACATCACAGAAGAAAGCATCTGTTACCAGATCGGAGGGTAAATCTACGTGCGCTTCTGATAGTAAACGCATCAGGAAATCCTTCAATGAAGAGATATTACCTCCACATGAAGTAGACGTTTTTGATGATCCCCGTTGCTTCTACCTCGATGTACCTATGGGATCAGCGACTCAATCTTCTACAACTACTAGATCACATCCCCCTGCAACGATCCCAGCAGGCCGGCTGTTTGACGAACTACCACCACTTCTCAACGGGTGAAGTTGGTATAAGAACTCATCAGTGTTCATGAACAGCTCCGTCTAGACCACAGCAGCTTCAACCAACGCAGGAACTTTTGGCCGAACGAATTTGTGAGAGACAATTTACCAATACAGATGGCCGCCATGATGAAGCGTGGGTTGGAGGAAGCGAAGCTCAGCCAAGCCTCTCATCTCTACCAACACCGTGCGCAAATCTACGGACATGCGCGAACATACGGACATGCGCGAACCTACTCCTCATATAGAACTACGTTTCAAGAGTTGGTCCCTGCCTGGCGCTCTGGCATTAATGGGTACAACAAGGACTGGTCGACTCCGGAGTCAGTATAGTATGTGTCTGAGTGGGGTATTCGTGCTTGACTGTGGCATGGTATCTCCAGTGAGTTAGCACAATAAAACCAGCTTCAGTCTGGGCTGAGTACCGTTAAAGCCCGTACACATACACACGACGCACTTCGTCATATCAGCACAATATTCTCCGGCACGACGTTTAGCCCAATTTCATCTCACCTCACCTCACGTCTCAGACTACGTTGGCGAACGTACACCTCTTGCGAAGGTCTCTGTCATCTTGGAAGGATAGATAGAAGATGAGATGCCTACTCTACAGTTCTGCATCCGCATGACCTTCAACGTTCGAGAACATTGAAGGATCCATCTCCTGCACCGCTCTAGATCGAGATCTTATATCTCTCACAGACGTTCCCGGAAGTCACTCATCACGTGATTGAGAAAGGCTCACATCGCAGAGAGGTTAGTTCGCAAAGATGAATCTACAGATAGAGGTTAGCATGAAGAGGCATTCTCAAGATACGACGTTTTGCGGGAGGGAATCTTCGGATAAGAGTTCAAGAAAGGATGATGAAGGTTCGAGAAGGACACAGGTTGCAAGAGATGGATGAGTCGCAGAGGCCTAGCATACTACCAATCAGGAGACTTCGGAACAGCAAGCAGACATCGTCTTCCCAGACTCAGAGGTTACAGCGTGGATTGCCAGCCGGTTGAACTTGGAGTCTCCTTCTAAGGATAAAGATGAAGTCTACACTTATATGATGCATAATGACGACTTTGACTCCGCCACTGTCCCTCCGATTGAACCTATATCCAAGGTTTACCACTCTAATCCCACGCGCAGCTTTCGCTCGAAAGAACAAATTTTCCAAGAGTCCGCATCTACCATCATTTAATGCGAAGAGATTCCTTACAACCATACTACAAAGGCGCCTGAATGGGATATTAACACTGAGTTACTCAAAGACTCCCGAAATAAGATGTATAAAGTGGACGATAAAAAGTTATCTCAACCTGATAGTCCTACAAGGAGATCCTTCTTCGGGTTGGCCTTGTTCAGAGCCATCAATGAAGCATTGATCAATAAATTCAGAACTCAAGTTCAGCCATCATAACACGAAGTTAAGAAGGACCATGTACTTTTATGCGGACCATCTGTACCTATATCTGCAGGTCTCACTTTTATACGTAGACAAGGCCACTTGCATCTCTGTTCGTAGAGTGATAGGTTCAAACACCCGCGTTGGGGCTGCGAGGTGCCTGCTATCCTGGAGGGACAAATAGACGATGCAAACTAAGCCGGTACTGCACGACTCCAGAAGTAATGATGACAATCCACAGATGACTCTGGCCAATGTCGCTCAGCCATACTTACGGCAAAGTATATAACGGCAAGTCCGGAATATTCCGGCATACCAGAGGCAAGATACAAGCCCTGATTCCACCAGCAGTCATCTCTCCATTAACACTACGATCCATGCAGAAGTTCTACTCGTTTACACTACCCTCGGCGCAGGACTTGACTCGCACAGGAGGTAAAGGTTACAACTAAGACCGCTGCAATGGTTGCTGCTGCCAAACATCTAGACAGCTTCGACCCTATGTTGCTGCCAGACAACTCTCAGAGTGGTATCCCACTGTGGTGGACGCACAGGTCGAACGTTTGTGGTGGAGGGACCTATTTACAAGAACCGACCCTGAGCAATTCGATGCGGGGCTGGGGTGCGCATCTCAACAATCAAGTTGCATCAGGAAGGTTGGTCCAAAATGAGAGCAGCATCTTCACATGCATCTGCTGGAGATGAAAGCAGTGATCGCAACACCTTACAACTATGGTCGAGCCTTCGCTGAACAACAGAATACTGATGGTCCACTACGGACAACTCTGAAGTGGCATTCTCCATAAATGCGGCAAGGATCCCACAAAGTCTCCAAGCTGCTGCAGCTCACATTTCCAGTTGTTCACGCATCACTGAGGATCAAACATCTGGATAAATACCGGAGCCAAGAACGAGCTTGCAGACGCTCTCTCCCGACCACTGCACCCGTCACCTACACGTCGGATGCTGCCCATCCAGAAGTGTTCCGGCTCATCATAAGGGAAATAGGATTCCCTTGCACAGACCTGTTTGCCACGAGGCTCAACAAACAACTTCTAGAACGTTTGTCTCACCAGTTCAGATCCTCCAGAAGCTACCTGGGCAACAGATGCACTGAGCATATCTTGGGAAGGACTTAACACTCACGATGTTTCCACCCTCGATATTACTTCCAGAAATACTGTTGAAGAGATCAAAGAGACACAGAAGCTACAACTGGACTTTGGTTGCACCATACTGGCCAGCGAGGTATGGTTCCTAGACCTAATAGAAGATCTCGAAGTCCAGCAATCAAATTACCAGATTGGACGAACCTACTCATACATCTGCATGACCAAGCAAGTCCACAGGATCCCGACAGTGTTCAGCTACACGTGTGGACCATATCAAAACATGTTTGAAGAAAAGAGGATACTCCACCAGGGCAGCCAAGGCAATAACTCTAGTGTTTACGCTTGAATCTACTGCGTAACCTGTGTATGATGACAACTGGCTGAAGTTTGAAAACTTATGCAAGGTGGAAAGGCTTCTCTGCGATGATGGCTACTCATCCTCGAGTGGCGGAATATCCAATGTCATCTTGGACAGACCGAGACATTTAGAAAGGTTCGACGGTATCTACATACCTGTACTTGCCTTCATTACAGTGATTACCATGAAAACGGGCATCGGGGTTGAGCGAAATTACCAGAATTGCACTTAACTGCCTGATTAGATCTTTTAAACTGGAGGGACCAGCAAAGAAGTTCCAGAGCTCCGGCGCTGGATCCGAATGTAATTCTACGTCATCTTACGAGAGTGATGCCTGCGGAAGTCTGAGCCAGACTACCCTTGAGTCTGCTGGGGCAGCTCAGATATCATAGATACATGCTGGACTTTGGTCGAACTAGATTCGACACGGGGCAGGCATGCTGCAGCTTCATCTAAGAATTAGATGGGACTTCATTGCCAAGAATTAAATTACCTGGTCAGCCAGATAGACAGTTCCACTTACCGAAGCTATCTACCGGAAATCCTCGGCCCAGAGGGATGTAGAAGACCTATCCTTGTGTCCCGGTCAGAGCCCTGAAGATATATCTTCAAAGGACTCTGAGACAAGGAGACAAAATTCAAGCGCCTGTTCATCCCATTATCAACAGAGACATCAGCGAGAAGTCTCAAGAACGACCATATCGTTCTGGATGAAATACAAATCATATTGATAGCCTTTAAAAGCAGCAGGACTAGAACCTCCTAAAGCTTCCAAACCACACAGAAGTCAGAACACTGGCTCTGCACGGAAATTGCTCTATACCAGCAATTATGGAGGGCTGCTTTGGAAGTCGGACGCGTTAATTTGCCAACCATTACCTCCGAGACACAGCCACTGAAGACGTCTCAGAGCATTCACCAATTTGGGCCTCTCTCTCATTGTGGAGCACAGCAACTAACGGTTCCTCAAAGGCGCTGAGTTTGAAAAAGCTCACCCTGTATCACGTTGACTTGTTGATAACTTTTACTGAGGAACAAATATTAGTTTAAAAGTCCATGCTTCAGACTAGGACAAGGCTAGCATGAGTGATTAAAGATCCTGTGCAAGGTAAAGATCTTGCACTGTACATGAAGGGGTCATAACTCATTCATGGGATAAGATCTTATCATAAAATGTATGGGTTGTTATGATATATTTAGTAATAAAAAGATACTAGTTTATCTTTGTAGCCACATGAATCAAGATGACTCAACTTGTCTGAGATTGAAGTAAGATAAGAAAGTGTGGTCCCCCGAGTTATAACGGAAGTTGGAAGAATAGGATCACGGAAATGCCGTTTCGGAGTTCCATGGGAATACAGGATGTATCTAAAGACAGCTGATGAATCCACGAAGTGGTTGACCCACCTGCACCAATCCGTCAGTTCTATAAGCAAAAGATCATGAGTCAGGACAAAACAGTAATAGTAATTTTCAACTAAAACTGATATTTTATGCTTATCCCGACTCATGACGAGAAGCTTCCTCAACCTCCCCACGCTGAAGACACTGTGGATTTCTAAGAGCAGATCCAAGTGCATGGGCAGAAATCGGGAGAGTGACAAGTAGGGCTGGTCAAAATGACAGTTTGCGCGGGAAAGGGCAAAAGGAGGTAACTCATGGGTGAGGTGTATTTTTACGTCCGCTTCGGGAACTTGAAGGGATTCAACTGTTCAACTACCATTCGAAGGAAAGGAGATAAGCAAAAGATCACAGCGAGTCAGGATAAGAAAAGTATAAAAATATCATGAACAATTTGTAAAATCTCATTCTCCTTTTTTGTCTGTTCTGTTAAGCAATGACTTAAGGATATATTCCTTCAAAATTGGTCAACTAGTCTCTGATTATCTAATAAATGATTTTACCTAAATGACAAAATAATATTCCATATACTGGGAAATTATCTTTCAATTTTTTGACCATAACAACATCTTCACTGGCGTAATTTCACTCGCTCTGTGCATTATTTATATCTTGAAACTGGAAGATACCAAGGAAATAAGAAGAAATGAAAATAATCCGTCAAATGTACTGTGTAACTTAAACGAGGTATCGAAGATGAACTTCACTTTTATGTGTGTTTGCTCAGCAAACTTATCGTTGAGAAAAGATATATAAAGAAATATTATGTCATGTTACATCCTGAAACTCCAATATGCTTATATCATTGATGAATAATTCCAGTGAAACACACTTTACAAAGATTGTCCATATATCTTCTAGCTGTTATTCTCAGAAAGAATGTACTACAACCCACATGATTACTTATTGTACTACAGACCAGTGGCCTTTCTTTTGCCAGTATAAAATAAAGATTGATTGACTGACTGTGGTATAGGTTCATGTTATGCGCATTCACTATATGCAGACAAAGCGTCAATGTAGTTTATGTTATTTTTCAGAGTTTTATGATGATACTCAGAATTTTATAGTCACGCGGTGTTAGTTATGTATTCATTCTGTTATACAAAACACGTGTGTAGTAATGGATGACTTGCGTCATATTACTTGAAATGAAATATGTTTCTTAAACCTAAAGACAATGTAATTAACACCACAGGACCAAGCCAGGTACAGTCACTGACTTCTACCAGCGGATGGTGTGGCAGGAGGATCGTCACACAGATAGTCATGCTGACGAGGAGCTGATGGAGAGGTGAACAAGGTAGGATGTAATTTCCATGGTTTCCTTTGACTGTTGGTAGATTATCTTACATGTCTACATACCTGATAATTTGTATCAACATATCCATGAACATTTAAGTTGGCCATTGGTCTTTAAGCAAACTATAAATTAATCACACTCCAGTTGTTTGAACTTCTTTTTTTCTTTCTAGAAATATGTTCCATGGTTCCATTGACTCTTTGGTAGAATTATCTACATGTCTACATATTGGTAATTTATGTTATACATGAACCCCTGTTGGTGATTTGTTCCTAAGCAAAATATAGAGTTAATACAGTTGTGGATTTTTCTGGTTTTCTAGAATAAAGTTTGAAAATATTGGCCTGATGCGACCAAGACCAGAAACCGTATGGAAACATTCGGGTTTTATAACAAGGATGTAACAACAAAGAGCTGATTACACTATTTCTACTGTCCAGGTGCAATGCGCTGTAAGTGTATGCAAGGAAAATTGTGCGATGACATTTTATTTTCATGATTAATTCCATTCATTAACCGTTCATTAACTTTAAACAAAGGCAATACGTTATGTCAATTAACGCAATTAAACGGACAAAAACAATTATTCTTGGGCTCGGGGGCTCATTTGTTAGCAAACATTACAGAAATCGTAAAAGTGTATGTAAATATTTCTCTTGTGGGCTTAATTATATGTTAAGTCAGCACAAAACACAACGTTTTTTGTGTTTTGCTTTTGTACGTGGTATTATGCTTGAGCAGTATGTTATTTAACCTTAACCTAATAATTTCTGTTGATGGATGGATTTGTTCATTGTAACTTATGCTCCACACAGGGTATCGAGAGAAAACTGTGACACACTACCACTATCACATCTTGGCCTGACTATGGTGTTCCTTCTGCTCCTGCCCTCATCAGCTTCTACGGAGACTGGTCAAACAGGGGACATGGGCAGGGGACCAATGATGGTGCAACGCAGGGTACCTTTTAAAGATTGACACAATAGACAGACCCACACAGAAAGCATCCTTGATGAAGTGGGAGCCATGGCTGTTAACATCAAATGGGGAGGAGGAGGAACAATGCGCTGATGTGTGGGCACAGGGACAATTTGACTGAATATGCCAAATATGTTCACACCGATAAACACTCACGGACTTGCAGGTTATAAGTCGTGCTGCAAAGATCTGCAGGTCAAAACTAAAGATGAAACTGAAATATTTAATTGTTGGCATGCTTACATAATTTCTTCTGTGAATGGAATTGATACCATTTTATCGGTATATTGGTTCTTTTTAGCAAGTTAATGCTATAACGAATGATATTTTAGCAACCTTCTGAAGAGGACATTTATTTTTGCGAAAACTCAGAAACATTCACTGAACACGTTCTTGATCGAATCGGGGCGGTGGGGTAGCCTAATTAGTTAAAGCGTTCGCTCGTCACGCCGAAGACCAGGAGTTCGATTCCCCACATGGAGTACAATATGTGAAGCCCATTTTGGTGTCCCCCGCCGTGATATTGCTGGAATATTGCTAAAGCGGCGTAAAACTAAAGTCACTCACTCACCTTGAGTCGAATCCATCCTCAATTATTGTACACCAAAATTCCCAAGTACGTCAGGTACTTGTCATGCAGCAACACAGATGTCATGCGATGAGCATCACCTTAACAGTTTATGTTTCTAGTAAGTATTCTTTTTACATCTTCCCAGAAAGCTGGAGTGAGTCGAACAGGAACGTTTCATTTGCCCTGGACTATCCCCGATGGATGAAGCTGAGAGCGACAACAGAGATCAACGTGTTCATGTGTTGGCAAAATGAGACAGAACAGGATGGAACATGTGGTCAGACGGAGGTATGTGCTATGATCTATCAAACATGGGTACAAACACATTACAAATGCCAACAATTCATATGAATCATAACAATTCAAACACCGAACCATATCATTAAAAGGGAACAACATTAACGTAGTGAGTTCCTTTGTAGCAACGTTAACCGTCTCAAAAGCCAATTGGTGGCTACTTGGTTTTACAAATGTTACAATGTTTATTGATAGTAAAGTTTGAACTGGAATGACTGTTAATGCTGAAAACATTATTATATGAACGGATAGCAGAGCACTTCATTGTTGTTTATCCTTCATATATTCATGTTCTATCTAAAAGGTCGTTTGAAGATACCGACCGAATGATTCCAAGGATAAGGTGAAAAATTAACGGATATTTTTACTCTCTCTGCATGGGCAAACATATCAGTACGTGTTCTGGAAATGAACGACAGCTGGCTTGGTGATGTGGCGAGGTTAATCTCTACTATTTATATATTGACACGTACTACCATATACATATTAATGACTGTTTAAATTGTCTGTTCAAAGTCAGTACAATTTGTCCATGATGTCGTAACAGGCGCTCCACAGTCGTGGGAACGCTCTAGACTTGCCAGACTTCGACAAAACATTTGAAATCGGAGAATCCTTTACAACCAACAGCAGGCCATGCTGAAAAAGAATTCAAGGTAGTGTTTCAATAGAAGACCAAGTCATATTAGATCAACAAGAGTCCCACTGCAAAAATATTCAAGTATTTTAAGTCGGTGTATCTAACACGTAGTAGATACAATTCTAGGTATTCAAAGATACCTAGGAATACCTAGGTATTAAAGATAAAGAGACCTTGTCGAAAACAGCAGGTCATGATGTTGATACAGAGTATTTCCACAAGGTCATTTCTCCAGGACATGCGGAAGAAACAATTCAAAGTGTATTTCAACAGCTGAATCAAGTCGTATTTTGATCACTGAGGTACTACATGTTCCTTTATTTCCAGGTACTGAGAGAGCTATCATCTAACCTTTACAGAAGAGCAGGCATCATCATGCACTGCTTCCAGAGAACTCGGACAAAATAGGAGCTTGGATATTCTTCCCGGTACAAACAGTTTGTCCGAGGTCAAAAATACCATCTTTAGTACTATGTAACATTTAACGTGTAAGATGAACACAGTCATAAATGAAATGTAACAGCAAGGACTATATTTTACATACAAAACACACATTATGCGTGAGCAATGTACATGATGTTCAATAATGAGCAGATTATCAGATTGAACTGTGATTTGTTTTGTTAAATGAAAACGACTAAGTCACAATTATAACTTAAGCCGTGACGAAAATAATAATAATGATCTCTTTAAAGGAAATAATTCAAGGCCGTATCTGTGTACACCTGTCCAGAACAGAAATGGCTACATCAGCGGAATTATTTCTACCAGTGAGTCGATTATAACCATCAAAGCTATGGAACAACAAAAACAGTTAAAGCAATTGTATTTCAAAACTGTTTAGCTATATGAGAGGGATTTTCTGTGAGGTGAATTTCAAATTAACATAACAAAACAGGCACAACATCAAAACGATGATCCGAAAATAATTGGGAGTTACTCCAAACTCTTAGAGACGGATGACGTTGCCGGTCCCTTGCTACCAGTAGCGATAGGTGTTATTTCTGTTTCAAGTCTACTCTTGCATCTGTCAAGCCTGATCGTCACCCAGACCCGCTACCAGACACTGTGGTGGACTTCTGAGACTTGTATGACCATGACTGTTTCACCATCGTCTCTGTCTGGATGACGCACAGGTAAATATTGGGGCAACATCTTATTTTATTATCAATAACAGTCTTACACACTATTTTTGCATCATGTTGACGGTTGGTCGGTTGGTGGTCATTACTGCACTGGGAAATATTTCAATCCATTCAACGACCGTTTTTTACTGAACAGATTTACGTAACCAGACAAACGCGTTGTCTGATAATCAGGTCGGTGCTTCTATAAAACAATTTACATGACTTCAAGTCATCCCATAATCACTGTGCGTTGATTTTTAAAATTGAGCAACACGAATGAAATTTTAGCTTTCTTTTTATTTAGAACTGGCACGATTTGACAGAGAAACGATAATGTACTTTCATATCAAAATTTTTGATTTATTGGACTAACAGAATGTATATATGCGAAAATGAGTAAGAAATATGTATTGTCTGATATCAAATATCCCATTGTCTCCTCAAATTCGCTTTTTTCTCTCCGCATGGGCCACTTCATAGTAAGACACCTGGCGTACAATTAGAAACAAAGTATGTCCAAATTCCCGATTCGATTTTCATGCAGGGAAGTTAACTGGAGGATGTACCTAGAAGAAAACAAAGTGCTGGAAACAGGGACCATTCAATGTTATGCAAAGTGGAAGCGGGATTCCAACAGAGAATTCTACATGGAAGAAGAGATGACGGCTTGCACATGGCAAGGAGGTCTGTTAGTAATTATCATATAATGCACTATCGAAAATGATATCACCAATGACAGAGGCGTTAACGCTGTTATTAGGTTTTAGTAACGTTGTATCTGATACATCTCAGGGTGTTCAAGCCGTTACGATAATACTGTTAATGTTCATTGTCCCGATGAGAAGGAATTTCTCCTTCACTCATTTGTATGCAGTCTTTCAATTTTACATGCGTTTAGGATTTTATTCCAATGAACAGAACGGCAACAAAGTCGATCAGTTTGTTTTGCCTCCCATCACTGGACATGCTGACCAACACTGGAACCCTTCTGGAGCTGGTCCAGTAAGAGTGGACAGGATTATCAGTTCTGCTGACCACAAGATTCTGGTGCACTGTCAGTAAGTTTAATGTGTATGTTATATGTGAATTACGCTTACCTTGCATATAATTTACGCCATAGGAGCCATTTATGACACTTAACAAATGTATCATTACTAGTTCACAATGTGCAATGATAACTTTGTGAAACATGTGCGTGACAACAGCGAATCGTAGAATCGAATGGTAAAGTATCCCGAAGTATTAACAACAAAGGTCACATCACATAACGTCTTGATATTGACCCTGGGGATGCAAAATCAAATTGGGAAGGGTAAACAGAAAACTTGGATTGCTATGAGTCCAAAATAGAATTTCCCTAAGTGCAAGCTACATATGTGAAAAGCCAATAACAATATCACATACTTAATACGATAAGTTATATTGGCTCTGAAAATCCGACCAAGGATAGGTTATCTTGATATATACACAGTGGACTCTCTCTCTAAACCGACACATTTTACCGGTCTGGGTCCAATGCATTATATATAAAGCGGTGGAGGAATTCGAAGCCTCGTGGTTGAAGCGTCCGATTCCGATGCCCTAAATGGGTATATTGTGTGAAGCCCATTTCTGGCTTCATCTGACTTGATATTGCTGAAATATTGTTTAAAACCACGCTCACAAGTTGTTTTAACCGTAATAGCTTTGAATGAATATTGTAAGAATTTGTCTCTTTGGTTTTCAAACGGTGGGATTATTCTGCGTTATGATGGCAGCCTTTTCATGACCCAAAGGGGTGGTCTCTGACGATTTTTTTAATGTTGATTTCCAATCAGTGACGGTGCCGGAGCAAGTGGTGTGTTCTGTAGCGTCCTGAACATCATCACTGCCAGGCTGAAGTTGGAGAACAGTGGACATCTTTCTCCATTCGGGGCAACTACAGCGTGTACGACCCAAGTTCATACAGACTTTTGTGAGTAGATCGTCATTTCTGACACGCTTACTGTGAAATATTTAACTCGTGCGAGAGGTGTAAGTTTGTAATTTGTGACCGTTCACATTATCAAGGATAATATAACCATGGCACATATTATGTTCCATATAGGTGAAGTTCAAATTACATTGTCATGTAAATGTAAATGTGTTTCCTTCGATTCGGTGTTTTGGTTTATAATGATTACTATTTAGTTATTTTATTGCACAGTTCTTAGAATGATGCACATATATATACTAGCCACATAAAGAAACTGCATTGTCAAAATATTATCCCAGTTGATAAAGTACGATAACAATGTCAAAGGTACATATAAACTTTAATGGAAGGATCATGAGACCATAACAACAAGTCAGGAGAATTTCAATTGAAAAGTCAATCACAATGACGTCACGAGTCCACAAGCGGGACAGGGTCAAACGACCATGTCACAAGCTCAATAACAGGTATGTCCACCATCGGCATTGAGAACAGCAGTGCATCGACGACGCATAGAACCTATCAAACGTGCAAGGAAGGCTTGTGGGATGTCACGCCAGATTCTCTCAAGTTCTGTTGCAAGGTCAAGGACGTTATCTGGCGGATGAGGAAGACGGCGTAGACGTCGATCCATCTCGTCCCAAACATGCTCTATCGGGGAGAGATCCGGTGAATTTGCAGGCCAAGGCAGTAAGTCAACGTTGTGGTGTTGCAAGAAATCCATAGCAACCCTTGCCGTATGAGGGCGGGCATTGTCCTGTTGGAATGTTAACCCAGGGCCATGACGTTGCAGAAAAGCAATTGCCACAGGTCGAAGAATCTGATCCCTGTAGCCCACACCAGTTAAGTTGCCCTGAACAATCCAAAGGAGTTCTTTGGCGTGCTGTTATTCCACCCCAAATCATCACGGAACCACCACCCAAGCGATTCCTCTCTCAAGACACAGGCCTGTGCATAACGTTCTCCCACGCGTCTATAGGCACGTTGACGTCCATCACTATGGGAAATGTTAAACCTGGACTCATCTGTAAAAACAACATTTCTCCACCAAAACAAGGGTCTGCGGACATGATTTCGGCACCACATTCGGCGAGCTTGTCGATGACGTTGTGTCAGGATAGGCCGTATGGCGGGACGTCGTGGTCTGATCCCGTGATGACGTAAACGTTGTCGAACTGTATTGGGGGTGGATACGGCGAAGTCCTGAGATGGTTCGGGCAGTCATCACTGCAGTCTGAAACCTGTGGCGAAGATGGGTCACCCTTATCCATCTGTCCTGTCTTGGCGTTGTTACACGTGGACGTCCAGAACGTGGCCGATCGATGACGTCATTTGTGTTCTGGTAGCGTCTCACCAATGCAGAAATGGTGTTCCGATGGCAGTGGAAATGTGCAGCCACTTTTCGTTGAGACATTCCCCCACGGACCATCCCAATGGCCGCATGACGTTGTGCAGACGTGAACCTTGGCATGTTATGCGTTTCAATAGCCATTTATTTTTTTAACGATCGCAAGGGCAGGAGTTGAGCTTTCCAAAGTGACAGTATTGTGTGGCATTCATTTGCTCTGTTTCTCTTACCCGGAATGCACGTGCAACAACGTATTGCACGTTTCAAAGACGAACCCACTGACGTCACGGAACGTGTCACGTGCATGCATGTTGGACACATGTCACTAATCTCTGAGTTTAAATCCTCATGTGTCTACACAGGTTTGATAAATTTAGATTTTAAATTTTTGTATGCACAGTTTCTTTATGTGCCTGTAGTATATTACTATATGTTATTTGCAGGATCAGTTCAAGCTGTGCTATAACATAGTGAAGGAATACAAACTGGTGCTTCCAGCATCTACGCCAATCTATGATACACAAGCAGGTAATAACGGTTCTCCTCACCTACAGAACAACAACCTGTCTGAACCGGACAGAATATGAACTTACCTTGTCTTATTCACTCTGTATTTCCTGTACATACTGTATCCATTATAATGGTTAGAGTATAGCTCTAGAGAGGTTATTATCTAGAGAGACTTGTACCCAATACCCAACTGCTTTATCTCGTAAATTCAAAAAGACCGTTCTGTATGTCAGTTCTATCATGCACCTTCTTCTTTATTCCAAAAGAAATAAATGTATACTGATTGTCAATTCAATAATAGTTCGTACCATCGGCATGAAAAACTGGACATAACGTGCTTTGATTGCGTTGAAAGATGATTGTATCTATAAGCAGGATGAGACGTCGTGATAGCGCCTGGTACGAATGAAATTTAGACAATGTATAGTAGAGTATGAGGAAACCTTTAATGGAGCTATACATTTATGAAGCATAATACACAAATAATGTATATCTTTATGATCTGCTCAGGAGACACAGTTCACATCCCTTGTTTACAATACATTTCCTAGAAATGATCCAGGCAGGAGAAACTTGACTTTAGCCATTGGAACAAGAGTGCCTTCATTCAATACCATTTTATACAACTTTGTTTCTATTTGTTAATCTTATCAGATTATCTTTTGACCAATGCCTTGTCAAGTTCTTGATAATGTACTTGATAAACTTACAAGAAACTGTCTCATTGAAGGACTAAACATCCCTTGATGTTTAGTAGAACGTATGTTCACTTGTTCATGTGGTCATGAGTCCGTCTGTTTGAAAATAAAGCCTGATAGTATATCATCTTCATCGCACAGCTTAACAAATGTATTGTAATGGCCAAAGTTGTTTTATTTTATCATTGGTAAATTTTATTTTCTGCTTTAATTTCAGTTTCGTTTTTCTCAAATATTTTACTTTGGTAAAATATTAATTTGTCAAAATTTTGTTATAAGAAACTGCACGACCTTTATTTCAGGAAAGAAGAAATCAATCATGAACTATAATTTGTGTTTTATTTTATCTACTTTCCTGAGCATTTAACAGGAGTTTATCAATCATGTATGAATATTTCCTGTAACTTTGACCATTTTCATGTAGTTTAGAGAAAATTTGCTCACTCCAAGTTCCCAATTTGTGGGCCGTTATGTAATGGCTAAAGTTGTTTTATTTTATCATTGGTAAATTTTATTTTCTGTTTTAATTTTAGTTTCGTTTTTCTCAAATCTTTTACTTTGGTAAAATATTAATTTGCCAAAATTTTGTTTTCCACTTCTGGGTTTGAACTCACATCTCTCTGTTTCTACTTAGTTTCTGTTAGACTTTATATCAAGGGGCCAGGGGTGGGTTACTCTAGTTTATGCTGGTTTGGGACCATGTGCTTGCCTCATTATGCAGCACATTGAGATGAGAATCTGAGGACTACATTACCCCAAAAATAATGGTAGGAAATCAATTTCAAATACTTAGTAAATGTCTTTATCTTTCTTTAAGTGTTATAAAGTAACTTTTTAGAATTTATCATTTGTAATTTTTTTCATTGGTTTTTTTCTAGTAGGTCTAATTTCTATCATTTTCTTTGGTATTTTTTCTGGAGTAATTTAACTCGAAATCACCTTTTATTTTGTTTCAGTTAATCTGTTAGTATTAAGAAAGAAATTGCTTGACTTTGGAAAGGAATTGGAGCAATAGACCTTCAGTGTGTTGGAACACCAAAGAATAAATGAACTCAACCAAGAAGGATTCTTTTTCTTTATTTTCACACAAACATGTATGCTATATAACTATTGAACGTAACGCATGTATCAAGGATCATAACTACAATATCAACAAGCAGCAAAGAAGAAAAAACAGCGTGCATGTTTTGACATTAACACAGTTTTGAAGAACATTCAACAAGAGGTGTTTTACAGGTTTTTGTTAGTGGTTGGTGCCGGTAACATTTCATATTTATAATTTGGTCAATACCCTGAGGACGTGTTAGTAACTAAGTCAGTACATAGTAAGTATCTCACTGTCAGTTCGCTCATATACACCGAAGCCTATGAAACCAGATAACACTAAATATGAATAATGCATTCTAGACAAGAGATGGTTATGCAGTGGTGAGGGTTTTGTAAATTGACGGTGTCCATTACTGACAGCAGGTTGAGGTCTTTCTATTAGATATCTAGTTGAACATGTAAAGATATTCAAAACTATTGTTTTATAGACATTTTAACAGCATGAGATCATTTGGTTGATAAAACAAGCATATTCTTCACTTCAATGTATTTTTTTCCTATGAATGGAATTTCTTGCTTTAGAAACACATGCTTACACAAGCAGGCACTGGGATATGCAAGTGACTACAGCATTCTCTCGTCCAGCCGGAGTACAGAGTTTGAGTCCCTACATGGGTTAATGTGTCCCGCCTGGGTATGTGCTGAATTATTGCTGGAAGCACACTCTCCCATTCAGTGAGGTATATCGCGAAAGGGATACAGTTCTTGACAAAAAAGACGAATAAACGTTGGCTTTTTGTACATGTAGGGAGTATGGAAGACTATTACGAGGTGATCATGAGACACAAGACTATAGCATTCCTCATTGAACCAAACTGAGGATTCAAACCCGGGATAGCACATTTACCACCAGGAATAACGTCATGGCATTGTGCAACCACTGGGAAGTTAATATGACCATTGTGTCATCCCCCACGAATCTTTATGGAACTATCCTTCTCCTCCTACTCCTCGTCATTTACTTAATATAGATGTAAGCACTTAATATCCTACCATAAGTCTCCTATATTGCCCTCGCCATTGAACGTAGATACCAGGACATGGTGTTCAGGGTCAAGTTTTGTTTCGGAAGAATATAATATAGCACTGACACACCGGAGCCAGTGTATTTCATAGTGTAGATCATGCTTAAAGTAACACGCGCAGAAAATGTGATGTTGGGTATCCATTCCTCTCTTCAAAGAACTAAAAAAAAACAATATTTGTATTGTTATATTCAGTGAACTTCTTTATTTAATATGGAACCCGTGAAGATCCGGGTTAGTCTTCAAGAGGCAACAAACAACAACACACGAACAAACATTGGATTGGGATATGGTTTCGTCTGCAGACAGTTTGTAGAAGAAAGTGAAAAGTTTGCAACACAACCTTACGACCTTAAAAAACTAAGGAAATGGCAAATGTCAACAAAACACAACAAAGCAACCAGCACTTGTCTGTTCTGGTATTGAAAGGTTGTTTGTTAAACCTATCTTTGTTGTCTTTGATAGGGACAGGGTACATTAATCAGGACATATTGGTTTACAGTGTTTTCGCGTATTTGATGAACGCGTACTTTGACCCTTTTTGACATTGTCTGTTATCTTAAACACCGAACAGTAGATTAGTGAGACGACGCAATAATCAGGATTCGTCCTGTGTTTACTGACTACTGGCAGCCATATTGTTGGGTACATTATCACATAAAAACCTTGGAACACGTCAGTAGTCATACATTATGCACTGACTACTGTTTATTCTTTCAATAAACTTAACCATATAACTACCTTTTACTGTGCACATTTTCTTAAAAGGTCTTACTTGAAAGTACAGTTTGAACCTGTAGTTATAGGATGTATAAATGCGCCAGTTCATGTGTTCATAATAAATCTCTGAAATAACGAGAAAAACGAGACGGCAAATGTCAATGTGTCGACCTCAAGCTAACGTTACAAACGGTCGTCAAATACACTATTTAGGCTCAGTTACATATAGACTAACCTGCCTCGTATCCCGCTCCGACAATAAATGATCATCCCTCAATAAACTCAATATCACACAAAATGGGCTTGAACAGACAGATATCTGACAAAACATAAACTGTGTCAGTCCCTGGATAACCCCCAAACCTAGGAGTATAAAACAGTATGTGTGTTCCGTCATAAGTTGGCCCCAGTATTCAGAATAACAATGCAATGCTTGATCAGCTGGAGACACATAGATAATTTAATTCCATACACGAGGTAACCTACAATCAAGGATGTAATATCGACTTTAACACAGTCAACACAAACTGAGAGTGCTGGATGAGGAGAACATGTGATCGTCTCGCTACAGTTTTCTTCCTGGTTGTGTTTGTAATTTCCCTATCTGGGACGACACGGGTGAGTATCCATGGGGTTCTATAGCATACCATACCTTTCACATTGTAGTCTTGATAAATAGGTTGCACATGTGGGATAGATACCGTTATTTCCGAAGGCAGATGTGCTACGACTTTACAAAGAGTCCGACGTTTGGGTTACTGTATGTTGTGAGTGGGCCCGTGACATGTTGACCCTTGTCTATTGTAGGTTGCAATGCTCGGCGAATTGTGTTGATGTGGAGAGGCATTTGTGGATGTTCGTTCATGTCATGTGTAGACCTTTCTTGTAATATACATGGACACATTTGTGTACATTTAGTAAATCATTGCTTCCAACATATCAAAATATAGCTAATGACGGTACTGTTTTGCTATCGTCCGTGTCGAGAAGTCACGGGCGTGTAACAGTCACGCTTCCGAAACATCAACATGATCGTTACCTAAATGCCGTTCAAAGACTCTGTATCTACATTACTGTCACTGTATTGAGTGAGTGAGTGAGTTTAGTTGAACGCCGCTTTTAGCAAATTCCCGCAATATCACATCGGTTAACACTAGATATGGGCTTCACACATTGTGCCCATGTGGGACATCGAACCCAGGTCTTCGGCGTGGCGAGCGAACGCTTTAACCACTAGGCTAATAATTGAGTCTGGACCAGACAATTCAATGATCAGCAGCATGAGCATCGATCTACGCAACTGGGACATGCGTCAAACACGCCAGCGAGCCTGACCACGTGATCCCGTTAGTCGTCTCTTACGACAAGCATGGGTCGCTGAAGATCAATTCAATCTGATTTTTACGGGTCCCACGGACTTTGTGTGCCGTTTTTATGAAGAGTGTCACTAAACAGTGACACCAATTCTCACAGAGAATACCCAATTTGAAAGACACAAATCGTAAAAAATACAGACAATGTTTCTGTCACTTGTTGTTGCTGTTCTATTGAAGAAAGTGTCACGAACGAAAATCAGAAATTGTAGCACTCAAGGGGAGCTTGTAAAAATTCCATCACATCTCATGCAACACCACCCTACACGGTCGTTGTAATCTGCCTAACTGTTCTCAATGATGGCTGTAAAACACATTGAAGGGGGACATCATTCACAAAATGCAGTCGTTAATCCCAAAGTTGAGTTTCTTTATGAAAACAAGATTATATGTAACATCTTCTCCATTATAACAATACACTTGATCAAGTCAAAGCTCTTGAAAATATAACTTTATGTTATCCTGTTAAACGTAGTTCCTTACGCAAAAGAAGGCGACAAAAAGAATCGACATCTGAGAGGTAATATCCTGAACTTCACTGACAATACAACTGCATTTATGAAAGGTAACATTATTGATATTAATGTTTTTGTAACGTAGATTACAGATTTGCACCAAACACACTTGCTCACATGAATAACATTTATTCCTTCTTTCTCCTTATTCCCTTGTTCCTAATCCCGCTGGATCTCTGCACGAGTTTTGTCCATTCTGTCAGAATTTAACAATGATATTTTGTATTCTACGTAACAAAGCTGTAATCTACGTTACCTTACAAACTAATTCATTGAACGTAATAATCGTCCTCAAATAGACTGATTTTACAACAACTTACCATATATAGAAGTCATTATTGCTACTAGATTAGCAACAAATAAAATGTTACAGTTACCGGAACATGTGATAGTTATGAAGGTATTACTTGATTCATTGCAAGTCTACGTTACCATGCTTTGAGGAGTGAGTACAAAACTGAGTGGAAAGATATGTTGTAGTTTTCTTAAGAGATCGAAATATCATACGTTTAGTGTTAATAATATCAATATGTCTAAAAATCTATGGGGTGTTAACATAATTGATACAAGCTTCACGAAATACGACTTCTATCAGTTGATTTCTACGAATTATACTCTGTTTACTTGGTAGTACTGGATGCGTACTTGACTTTTATTCGTGTTCATTCGTCTGCTAAACAAATACAAATCAAAACGACATCAGAAAATGATGATTGAGCATTCCCTTTGAGAATTGGTGGTGAACGTGTTTAGTGATTCATTCATTGTTCACATCAGAGTAGCCATTTGTGAAAGTAGATGTGAAACCTCCAATTATCTCGATCGTTAACATATATACTCTTAAAAATGAAGGAAAACTTCATTTTAAATTTACGATTTAAAAAAATGGGAGATATAATCGGAGTCAATCAATGTTTATAGGATAATAATGAATGTTTAGAGAGTGCATCACCACTTGCACTACCTTATGACCATAGTTGTTTGTACAATAGTCGCTCTAGAGTATCACAGGTGGTGTCTAAAACTAGCATGTAAATCTAAAACTATTTTATTTACGAAGACAATGCAATATAAAAACAGGCTATGGGTCGCCAACAACTGAAGGTAGATCACAATACCAGGGACAAGTTGCTCTTGAAATATGATTGGTGTATGATGTGAAATTTGCATGTGTACGATTTTCACCTTTTTAAACCAAAAAAAAACCGGCAAGAAAAAAACACTAACAACTGTGTGATGCAAGATGATTGTTAAACTGAATGGTCTACAGTGATTCATCGACAAGTATGGGGCTACTGCATTGTGCACATGCATCCCATGCGTTGTGTCTAGGGTGGTGATCAAGAAAAATGGCGGTGCGTTCACAAGATGTCTATCTTTAAAAGATTGGTAACGCTTATACTTCCTATCCAAATTGAAATTTCAGGTTCCTCTCTTTTTTGAAGAGTATACACTGACCCTTTCATCGCCACCCAAGGTGATATCAGACCAAACATCCCTTTCCTCAACATACCTTGATGGCAAACAAAGGATCACTATTCTCTTCATATAATACCACACCAAATAATGAATGAATCTGAACTTACCAGAGTAGTCTGGACTTGCATGGAATATTTTTTATTATTCTTTATTTATTATTAATTTTTATTTCAAAGTAGATACATGTATATAGTATGCTTGGCCTGCATGAATTAATTGCCCCGTCCCCTTTATGTGAAAAACAGAGCACGACAAAACTTCGAAAATCTTTAATGCGTTCATTGGACTTGCATGTTTCATGTATGAAATCATACCAAGAAGGAAACTATGCATCGTGACAATCACATGTTCTGCAGACATAACGTTATACTGAGTGTCATGACATAGGAAGTGTACGTCCGTAGGCTCGTCAATGAATTTACTTCCTAGTAGCTTATACATGTATCGCTGTAGAGACAGGGTATTGCATAACTGTGGGCTGTGCAGCGCATTGTGTGGAGAAATGCGACAAGCTACAATTGATTGGTATCAAGCGAGTCAGGACTGTGTATAATACTCCATTCCAAAATAGATAATATCTCCATCAGGAGAAAAGGGGTGATAATCACTTTACTGTCATAGCAGGGTAACCTACATATCTAGAGGTCCAAATGCATTTTGTAAAGGGACCTCTGATGGTGCAGGGACAGTAGGCGGTTTGTCTCTAGTACTCCTTTCCCATTCTTTCTTGTTGAATTATCAACAGCTGGTTGTCAAGGAGACATTTCACATTTTTTATCAGTCTGAATTTCTTTCTGAGATCCTTACGTAGAGTAAGTGATTTGGAAAGTAGGTTGGCGGGCTGAAGCTGAAGGAGCAGGTTTTGCTGATTTTACCTATGCCAAGTCAGTCTGACAAGAAATGGAGGATGTTGCTGTAGAGTAGGTACCGGAGTTGTTGATATGAAATATTGTGTTTACATTTGAGTTTCATTATTGCAGATTCTCATTTCAGCACAGATCTGAATGAGGCAGGGTGTGCACCATCACAATTTGTGCACTTGTGGTCCTTTTTTGCAGTCAATACAGTCATGGCGTTCACTACAACGATGTCATACCATAGAGTTATGGCAAGATTGTGATCCGTGACCGAAATGTTGACTTTTGTAACATCGGTGTTGATTGGGGACATACATATCCACTCTGATGTTAAGACGTTGGAAGAGAGGAACGACCAAACGCCAGTATATACCTGTGTGTTTTCATAACGACTTCCTCTTTTAATGGTGAATCGTTTTACTGCTGAAACAACATGATATTCCAGCTCTGCAGCAATGTCCTTTTCTGGCATATCAGAGAGACAACGTGCTCTGTCTCGTTCTGTGCACAGACACAGCAACCTCAATATTGGAAAATGTCTTGATTCTTGACAACAGATTGAGAGATTGCTATCAGAACACGAGCCATTACGGAGACCAGTATCATTCTTGACTTCTTCTTAAATTCCAGAGACAGCTTTGCAATAGCAGCTGAGATGAGTTTAAGTAGAAGGAAATCGGTAGCCTCAGTTACGAGAAACCCAGGAATCACTGGTTGAAGGAATCAACTAAAAGGGATCTACATCCTCTAAACTTAACTTCTTTTCATTACGAGATGAAGCAGATTGTTCTGGATCCATGATGAAAGGACATGATTTGGCACCTCTTCTCTCCCCCCACCACGGAGTGTCAGCAATTTCAGTGTCAAATTAGCAACGGATATACAGGATACATGGGTCTTATTCTCAAGGGAATAAGACACGGAAGGCTGTATTTGTCTACCGATTTAGTGCCAGATCAGTTCGGCGGAGAAAGAAAGTCGGAGTTTAACATCACCAGACAGGCTTACAAGTCACCGCCTTCTGGCACAGGACTATTGGCAATTTTATACATTGATAATTTGTACATTGACAATCAAAACAACCAGGAACCAATGATTAGAAATGTGCAAAAATATTCGGCTATGCATTAGTGTTCTCCTTGTTTATGGTGGGCATTACAACTATTGAATTGTGAAAGTGTTCCTTGATCCCCACTTTAGTCTCGTCAGGCCAGTGTTAAAGACATTGCAAATGCCGTGTTCTCATGATCTCAGGATCCACCAATTGCAGTTTACAGTTCAATGTTTCTCAGTTTTATCAATTTCCTAACATAAGAGTAAATTCATAACCGAGATTGGTAGTGGCTGTATCCTCAAAGGGGGTTAAAGTATTGTAAAAATATTGTCCCCCTGAGAGGGTACGTAAGTCCCGAAACACTTAAAGTATATTTCCTCTTACCACAATTTTAATCGTAGATTATGCGTGATTCTAATTTATGGCTATACTTGTCTCCAGTCACCAGTGCCTGAAGGGATGGTGTAAATCCAGCTAGGGTCCATGCAGGTAGCAGAGGTACTGAAAGTCCTCATGGGTCCCTAGTATTGCTGGTGATCTCCAGCCCGTTTTTTATGCTGTATTGTCCATAAAATTTGTTTAGTTTTACAGATACACGCTGGTGTTAATTCTTTATCTGTGATAATCCAGTTATTTTACTGGCCTTGGTCGACAGGTTTTCATAATGTAATGGCGTTTATTATGAATTTGTACATATTGCCGCTGTGACTATAAATCTTAACTCACTCATGTCAATGTTATCTTGCATCCCTCTTGTGTTGGACAATCATCATATAATACCTTCAGACATGTTGGTTTTGTGAGAACGAGAAACGAAGTGGTATCAATTTTATTCATATTAAAACAATTGTTTTGATTGGGCAGATCAGTGAAGACCGTTGAACTGTAAACGTCTTCTATCCCTGAAGGTAAGCAATGGGCAGAATGAATGCCAGTGTCCTTTTTTGGTTGCAGGTTCCATCCCTTAGGAACAGACCCGATACACAATGCCATGGTTATTGACTGGGGTGCTGTTGTTCTCCATAAGTGAGACGCTCACAGGTAAGCACTAGAGGTAATTCAAATACCTGTGTCATACTATATTGCGACCCGTGAAGATCCGGGGTAGAATAGGTCTTCAGCAACCCATGTGCTTGCCATAACAAGGCGACTATCTTGTCGTAAGAGGCGACTAATCGGGTGGTCAGTTTCGCTGACTTGGTTGACAAATGTCATCGGTTCCCAATTGCGCAGATCGATGCTCATGCTGTTGATCACTGGATTGTCTGGTCCAGACTCGATTATTTACAGACCGCCGCCATATAGCTGGAATATTGCTGAGTGCGGCGTAAAACTAAACTCACACACACACACACATACTATATTGCATGTGGTACTTTTCGACTTTTTTCATAATGTCATCTAAATGAACATACCTCTACAAAATGCGATATGTACAAGCAAATATACTTGCATTTTAAAAAAACCCACACATCATGTTCACTTTCAAACTACTTTTAGATGCCGGATGTCACTGCACCACTGCAGCTGCCTGTGCCGTGTTCCCCTCTACTCCCTGTAGCCAGGTCGACGATCCAGACAAATGTCAGGAAGGTTGGTTCGGTTCCTACTGCCAAAGACGTGAGTATATGGCGTTTGCATTTTGCAAAGTGACTAGGTACGGATTAGGTTTCAGAAATCACAGTCGAAAGCATGTTCTAAAGTGTTTTCTGCATTGAACATTGATTGATGTCTCTTTGAAGTGTTCCTAGATACAAAAACTCATCTTATGATGACGTAGCCCCGCGGTGTGTCCTATATTACCCTCAACCGTGCTGATCCAGGTTAGAATTGTGCTGCGGCAACCTATGTTTGTCATAAGAGGGTGGTCAGGCTCGTTGACATGGTTGACACATGTCATGGTATCCAAACTGAGAAGATAGACGCTCATGTTATTCACTGGATTGTATTTTTCCAAGTCGATTATTTACAAACCATCATTTTAATTCAATAATGCAGAGTGCTTCGTTAAACAACAACAACAATAACAACACAAAACAACAACAAAAGTATATTACCCTCAGATAGATTCAAAACATTGCTTTGTAAACTATGCACTGATGTAATTATAACCTACTTTCGGCAAGATCAAATTTACAAAAAATATAGATATTTCTTGACAACATATATACTTTGTAATCACCATTGTACCACACCCCAAAAGTAGGTATCATCTCTACAGAATCCAGCTGCTGCAGCCTATTACTCATAGAATATTGGACAAAGCGGCTATTCACAAGATAAAGAAATACATTTGAAGTGTCTTGACAATCTCTTGTAATTGCTTTCACAATTTAGAAAAAAAGCAAAGCAAAGATAATAAGCACGGTAGGTCAATTTTGAATCATATTATGGGAAGATAATAAGTACGCTCCATGACCTCTGGAATGGTCTCTGTTATCGAGTTGTAAATCAAGCCTCGTCACGGTACAGTGCCTATTGTGTGCCTTCCTCTCCCACGGCAGTCCGAGTATCGGTACAGATCACCATCTTGATTCTCAATCGGTTTTCATACGGCAATTTCTTATTCACGGACATCATAGATTACTTTGATATATGGTATCACATATGTATAGCCAAGCTTATCCACGAATAGAAGATGTTTTAGATGTAGATATGATTTGCACATTGTAGCAGGTTTGACTTATACTATGGACTTATTTCTCGGGTATTTATGGTATTAGTGGTCGACTTAACGAACTGTATATTTAGCTGAAACATTTCGGTATAATGCATGAGCTCCTGAGTTAGAATACCGGAATAGGGAACGTTAGCACAGACATCAGTGTTACCTACTCTGTCAAAGGCAACTCACCCCTGATGATGGTTTGAGACCAACGTACAGAAGCGCCAATCATCAAATCCTTTTGGTAGTTGATATATTTTATATCACCGGGAGCCTCAACTACAAAACTGTCAGAATCCAGATAATGACATTCCGTTCATCCTTGTCCATTATGCACTCAGTGAGTGAGTGAGTTGATATTTAACTCGATATGGCTGAGATATTGCTGATGTGACGTTAAATATTAACTCACTCACTGATATTTAACGTCACATCGGTAATATATCAGCCATACCGTGACGAAAACAATTTATACAATAAAAAAGTAAAAACATTTGGAAGATTAAAACCTGTTGACGATGGACAGTAAAAATACTACAGAATCACAGATATGAATATAAAACTAGCGAGCAAAGATAAAACATTCCAATTATTTAGAAGACAATACAGTATAAAACACGGGCTATAGATCGCCAACAACTGAAGGTAGATCGCCATACTAGGACCCATGGGGACTTACATTACTTTTGCTACCTTCTTTGGATTTACACCATCCCTTCAGCCGCTGGCGATTGTTGGAAAATGTAGCCAACAGTTAAAATACCAAAAATACTACGTTTAAACTGGGGTAAATATATATTTTACTTTGATAGTTTTGGAACTTACGTACTATTATGCACTCAACTTGGAGAAAAAAGAAATTCTCTGTGACACAGGCACTGTTGTCTAGAAGAGGTAGGTGTCGGGGAACCTGTGTTGTTCCATTCTCAACAACACTGCACTAAGTAGATGGCACTGCATGTAATGTCATCCGTACAAGGAAACTGTTATCACAATCAATCTAATGTCATCACTTCGACTGCTGTGTTATGGGTAAAGTGATAAACGTGATTTTCCGTTCCTCAGAGAATATTGCATTAGGAAGAGGTCCGCCAGAGTAGCACATACAGTCAAAATGTTATCACAATCAGTCTAATGTCATCATTTCGACTGCTGTGTTACGTGTAAGGTGGTAAACGTGATTTTCCGTTCCTCAGAGAATATTGCATTGAGAAGAAGTGCCACACAGAGCAGTACCTACAGTGAAAACAGCACCAGAACAGGGAATACACATCAGGTTTTCGAGGCTAAGTATGGCGTGGATGGCAGAGCTACCACAGACTTCTATAGTAGACCATTCACATGTACACATACATTAGCTGGAGACCAAACTTGGACTGTGTACCTGAACAATTCAAACACAGACAAGATACAACACGTCAAGCTGTATCTACGTAGCAAGTGTGAGTAGCAAAATATAATATTTTATTTTTATCTTTTTTTGTTGTTGTAATTTCTTAACAAAATAGAATGCATCGTTGATGTATAGTTCTTGAAGTGCGGAACTGTTGTCAGTGTATGTATGTTTGGTCATCATTATCATCTAAATCAAGTTCCAATTTTTCGTCTTCGATTTAACCTTTACAGCAGATTTTCCCTTTAATATGCAGACAAAGCCCGAAACAATGGTATGCAGATATATGTTGGTGGACAGCTTTGCTTCCAGTGGTCAAGGAATAATCATCCGCCAACTGTAGCTGATGTCAAATGTCAACAAGCACTGACAGGAAACAACCTCACTATAGAGAACAGCAATTATCTCACATTGTGCGAGGTGCAGATATTTGGTAGGTAAACGTACACCTGTTAGCTGAACATTTTAATTTATTCTTACGTTGTTATAAAAAGTTATTCAGTTAGGTCACAAGCTGCCTAATCAACTACAGATAGGCTTGCAGTTATTTTTCCTCATTGTGTTGTTTGTTTTAGCTGGTAGACTGGAATGAACTGTTTCCACATTTTTGTTCATCATTTATGAAAGTTGGTTATGTATTCTTTTCATGTTCGTTTTCAGTTTGCAGTGACGGCTGGTTTGGTGAGGACTGTGAAAAACAGTGTCACTGTTCACTAAACACAGAAATATGCGACAAGATCACTGGGCAGTGTCTGAGTGGATGTGCTCCAGGATACATGGGTCCAGACTGCCAAACAGGTACAAGTCTGAACCTCCCAATGGACGGAATGCAGAAATATTGACATTGTTTGTTGCCAGAAACAGACCCGTTGAGATCCGGGTTAGAATTGGTCTTCAGCAATTGGTCTAACGCGATCGGGTGGTCAGGTTCACTGACTTGGTTGACGCATGTCATCGTTTCCCAATTGCGTAGATCGATGCTTATGCTGTGTATCACTAGATTGTCTGATACAGACCACCACCAAATAGCTGGAATACTGCTTAGCGCGGCGTTACATAACAAATAAAGCAAACACTACACGATACTCCCACATGCTCTTGCTGTGTATCACTGGATTATCTGAAACAGACCGCCACCAAATAGCTGTAATACTGCTTAATTGCGGCGTTATAGAACAAATTAAGTGAACACTACACGATACTCTCATTACGCTGATAAACTCGACCTTAATCCTGGATCATTTTGTTAAAATCGAAACAGGTGTTTGTACCTAGAAGACTGGAATGTAGACCATAATATTTCTTGCCAAGCATCAATGATATTTAACGACATTATCAATAACTTACGCCAAATGGAATTCGTTCTTCGGAACGCTTGCCGTACGTGCAAGGTGTTTGATACCAACATATCTTCTTTAGAGTATCCCTAATGTCTCTAGGATACGTTTATCATATTATCCTTAATGATATGATGTAATATGTGTCCGAAAATGCTATTTTTGAATAACTTACTGATTCTTTAACCTCACGTACAGAGTGTCCAGACGGTTACTATGGAAATTGTACCTCCAAGTGTGGAAACTGCCTCAATCCTGATTATTGTAACAAGACTACAGGCATCTGTCCTGAAGGTTGTGCTGCAGGGTGGCAAACAGACAACTGTATTCAACGTGGGTACATTTTCGTTTCTCGAGGATTGTTTTGTTTTATGCATGCTCCCTGAATAGTGTCACAAGTATTTAAATATGTCTTTATGTAAGTATAGGCAGAACAGAACCCTTTCCATATTAAATATTTGTGACTTAAAATGTAACTTCACATCGGGAGTGAGTGAGTGAATATTCCTTAAGGCCGCACCAGCAATGTTGCAGGTATTCGCGGCGAGGAAATGTGATTCACCTTACAATACACTGAAAATAATAAGTGATGTTGAAAATCACTACAATATCAGTCAAGTATCACATTCAAAGGTAAAAACTGATCTCTGAAATAAAAACCTATATTTTTTTCATACAGTTTGATTTCTTTTAAATATGCTAAAATCAAGTGGTTAGAAACATTTTTTAAAAGTTCACATAAAGTAGGAACATCGTCATAAAAACGTTGTCTAATAAGGGAAAAGTCAACATATTCAAGCAAAATGTGCTTGACAGTAATCGGTTTATGGCAAAGGATGAAAATGGCTGATCTTCTCCTTTCTATAAAAAGGAATGTGTATAGTAACTATGTCCTATACGAAATCGCCGAATCACAACCTAATCTTGACGAATAGTCCATTCAATGGATTCCGTCCAATATTGGGTTTTATAGAATGAAGCTTGATCATTCCAACTCTACTGCCACTGATCTGTTACATATTGTCGAATAGCAGGTTTGAGGTCAGTAAAAGGGAAGTGAGTCTTGGCTTTGTTAGCTACGGAATCTGCTATAGAGTTACCTCGTATACCAGAGTGGCTTGGAAGCTAACAAAACACGATAACCTTCCCAGTCATAGATATGTCAAGATTGTGACTTAAACTTTTGTCTAAAAACGGGTGATTATGTTTACGGTTTTTGATTGCCTGTAAACAGGAAAAACTATCTGAATAAATAATGAAATTGCTGTCTTTTGATGTTTCAATAAATTGTAATGCTAATATAACTACCATAGATTCAGCAGTAAAAACATAACTTCCATCAGTTAATCTGAGGGAAAGGGTGTCTTCATCAGCGGCTGCTGATACCTTATCCGTGTAAAGGCTTTGGTAAGAGGAGTATTTATCTTTAATTTCTAAGAATGCTTGTTGGTACAATAAGGTATTTGTAACAGCTTTCTTCAGTCTTGCCATATCTAAATTAACATCCGGCTGAATGGGTGAGTGAGTGAGTTATTATTTAACGTCACATCGCCAATATTTCAGCCATATCGTGACGAGAACACTTGACATTGAATTAATATATATAAAGATCATAAAACCTGCCGACAAAGGACAGTAAAGCAACTAGAGTATCACAGATATATATGTAAAACTAGTAATTGAATCTAAAACATTTTCACTATAGGGGACAACACAATATAAAAACGGGCTATAGATCGCCACCAACTGAAGGTAGATCACCATACTAGGAGCCATGGGGACTTACATTACTTTTGCTACCTGCATGGATCCTAGCTGGATTAACACCATCTCTTCATCCGCTGGCGATTATAGGAAAATTTAGCAAACAGTTACAATAACAAAAATACTACGTTTAAAATGTGATAATTTATACTTTACTTTGAAAGTTTTGGGACTTACGTACCCTCTCAGGAGGACAATAATTTTACGCTACTTCAACCCCCTTTGAGGGTACAGCCACTAACAATCTCAGTTACTAATTTAAATTACCAATTATAAAATAAGTATCTATTTACAAATCACTTAACAAATCTAATTCTTTTAAAAATGTAATAATTAAATGAGAACTAACATTATTAAAAAGATCCTTCGTAGTGTTTACTTTGAAATAGCTATCCCTTGTGATGGAATATTCGATGCAGTCAAGCAATCCGGCTGAGTGGACTACCAAGGCGGTATTTCTGGAATGTTAAATGTTGATATATTCTCAAGATTTAAATGAGCATCCCTGATACGGGACTGTATACGTATACCAAGAGGTGGGGTTGAGTTTGATTCACTATCATATAAATCCTTGTAGGAAGGATTCAATACCAAGTTTAAACCGGGGTTAGATGGATTTGAGTGAAGTTTAGCAGTATATTGAAGTGCGAGTTTCATTCTCCTTAACTTTAAACATGGTTCGTTTGCTTCAACATACATACTCTCGACTGGGGAAGTTCTGAATGCGCCCAGACACATTCTGATACCTTGATTATGAATGGTATGGAGCTCTCTAAGATACGATTTGCGGGTTGAACCATAAATATAAACCTGAAGTGTGCTTCACACTATATATTAAGCATCTCTTCTTTTCCCGGAATAACCGCGTGTGAGGTTTTTCTTTGCTCTCAGGTTTTACTGAGACCTCTTCCCTGGAATATTTTCCTTGTATCTTAGCAAAGTGAACATTCTAGACTTAATGTGTGCAGCTTGTCAGAAGAGACGGTATGGTATGAACCGTGCGTCAAAGTGTGAAACTGTTTTCATAATCATTTGTGGAATAAGTTCACAGGAATATGCTCTGTGGGATGTACAAGAGAATGCTACCCGTGTTCAAATGTGGTACAGATACGAGGCAAATGGTGCTTGAATATTGAAGGAATGGTGAATGAGTGAATTAATATTTAGCTTCACACAGGCAATATTTCAGATATATCGTGACGAGATCAAATTACGCATTACTAAAATTACATGTATCTTTTTAAACCTGTCACGAAGGCACAGTAACACAACTACATTAACATCATACATTCAGCTGTCGGCAATTTTGACAAAATTAGCCATGAATTAAAAGAACATAGTACTACGATTAAAACTGTGATCAGACTAAGTATGATTTGTTTATGTTTCGGTTTCATTAATGGCCAACTATTTAGCTAACGATAAAATTATGTGTACGTTTGTTAATTACCATACTGTTGTAATTTGCATGTGGTCAAGAAAATTTGAATTTCTGTTTCTCATTCATCGTTCCTTGTGCCATCATTTCTTTTGTCATTATGGAAATAGAGGACGTTAAATGCAAACAATATTGACATCATGAAACATTTATGTGCGTACCCAGCATGTCCAGATGGTTACTATGGTCCTAACTGTGACGACCACTGTGGAAACTGTGTGGATGGTGATGCTTGCATCAAGATAAATGGAACATGTCCTGGAGAATGTGCAGCAGGATGGTTCAACGACAAGTGTAATCAGCGTAAGTCAGCTGCAGTTATTGATAGCGGTAGCAACACTATGGTATCCTTTATGTCTTATGTGTGACTATTCAACAGGAACATTAGCAAACATATTACAAATGTACTCTTACGTCTGTGGTGACGTTGGGGAGAATAAGTAACCAAAATTAGTGGTGTATTGGTCTTTTTCAGATGATGCTGTTTTCTAATGCTCCTAAGGTATACACATTGTATATTGAAAATTAGATGTCTAAATGCATCTTCGTGTAGAAAAAATCAAAATACGTCTGTACAACCAAGGTGTAAACAATTCGAGAGCTCTGAAGTTTGGATACCTCTCGTTCAGATTTGACTTTATCGTTTATCTCAATAGGAAATTCCTGGTTAGCATGAACAATCTTTTAGCAATCATCAAATCAACTTGCACATACATAGGAACTTGAGCAAACATGTCACGAGTAATGGACAATATGCCCCAAATGTCCTTGACATTTGGTGTTGTAATGCCTCCTGCTCACACAACAGACACATTTCAACTGCATCACCGAGGCTAATTATTGTTCACTGGGACGTGTTTATGTAACAGCATGCCCAGATGGACGTTATGGTGCCAATTGTGCGTCTCTGTGTGGTCACTGTCTGGACACTGACGTCTGTGACAAGGTGACGGGGGCATGTCCTGGAGGAAGATGTCAGCCTGGATGGTGGCCAGATTTCTGTTCACAAGGTTGGTATAAAATCTTCACTTGTTACTGTTAATATGTCTTAAACGCTTTGACTTGTCGTTGATGGTTAATAATCCTTTACAGCTTGCAGTGACGGTCGCCATGGACACCAATGTCAGTCTGAATGTGGTCAATGTAAAGGAAACTCGCCTTGTAACAAGGTCAATGGAACATGTCAACAAGGATGTCGGCCAGGCTTTCAAGAACCCTTTTGTAAAGGTGGGATGCAATTTTGAATGTGACGGAAGTTGTAATTTTTCTGCCCTGTCCACTGTCCTTCTTTATCTTTATATATCTCTTGAGGGTAACTTGGTAAGACACCAAGGCAGCTGAACCCCTTGTTTATGTTTTCAAAGGTAGTACAGAGTGCCCGGCAACGCCAGGATACTCAAACCAGGTAGTGCCAGTTGCAGCAACACTTGGTACACTTCTCATCTTGGCTCTCATCGCTCTGTTGACATCCATCATTTACATTAGAAGGTACGGGGAAGATGAGGTATAAACTATATACATTGATATTCACTACGGGGATTAACATTTTGTGCCAAATTGACCAGTTATTACATTGGAATGCATTTCTTTCGGAGAATGATATAATGTCTATATTATAATTGTAAGGATTAAAACATTGCAGACTGACGATTCAACTGGATGCCTCACAAAAGAAACCTGAAGACCACTACATACCCCTAGACGAGAGAACCAGGGATCCAGTTGTGGAGAACACATATGAACACATTCACAATACCAATCCTTATGTTAATGCAGTCGAAGTCCCTCAGGGACGAATTTAAACTGAATTGTTGCATAAAGCGTCCTGTCTTGATGTACATTGATATAGAGTAGTCTTTTGTAAAGTAAATTGTTCTGAGTGTAGATAAGCGTAGTTTCTCACTTTAGGTCACTTTTAGAGTACAGACCCGTGACGGTCCAGGTTAGAATGGACCTTCAGTAACCCATGCTTGTCGTAAGAGGCGACTAACGGGATCGGGTGGTCAGATTCGCTGACTTGGTTGACACATGTCATCGGTTCCCATTTGCATAGACCGATGCTCAAGCTGTTGATCACTTGATTGTCTGGTCCAGACTCGATTATCTACAGACCGCCGCCATATAGCTGAATATTGCTGAGTGCGGCGTAAAACTAAACTCACTCACTCACTATTAGTGTACAGCTCAAGTAAGTCGTGCTCTGGCGTAAAATATCTACAATATAACGATTGTGAATATGGTTAATCAGCCTGTATCTTTTATCAAATGCAATGATTTGAGTCCTCTTTTTTAAGAGTTATTGCATCCCTGATCATGATAGTTATCAAGAACACTTGGCCTGACGTATTGTTTACCTCAACGCATGTTAACACGTCTTGCCATCGGTCTGGTGAAGGAAATGTGACCTTTTGGTTAATCGGGTCCACTGTCTATCTAAAGGTTAGCAAATTGCACAAAGCTATGTTACTTTAACAATATTCCTGCACTGAAATGCATCACCTCAAAATCACGTTTACACTTGTCAGTATGTACATATTTCACTGACACCTTTTTTTCATGAATGTCAAACATATCACCAATAATGAGCCTCAAGCACCTATAGTTTCATATGTGTCGAACGTGCCCGTATGTACATGCGTCATTCTATAAGTGTCAAAGATACCACTGATAGCTGCTTTGTAAGAGCAAAACCGGGGTGTGCTGGTATGTACACATCTCACTGACACCTTTTTTCATGAATGTCAAATATATTTTCATTACATCACCAATAATAAGCCTTCGTTTTATTGTGGCAAATTACATGTTCTGTCATCTCATGTTTTGCTTTTTCCAAATGATATTGTTTTGATTTGCAACATAATTGTATCCAAATGAACAACACGCTGTTTTTTCGATAACATAGAATTTGGAGCAACATGCTGTTTTTACATGATACTTCACGTTGGTCAGTGACGCTTATTCGTATTGTATTTTCTTATTTTTTAACCTGCGGCCAGTGAGCAAGAATGTATTATGTAACCATGACGTTTTCTATTGAGCAGCAGTCACGACCTTTCAGGTTGGACTGAGAATCGCCATTGACCATGTTTACTATAAGCGGAGTAGGAATTCAATTCTATATATTCTTGTGTGACCTATTTTTGAAAGTAACTAATTTAAATTTGTCTGTCTTACGCAGTGATTTCTTTAATGAGATAAGTGCTGTATGCTCATCAGTGAAATATCAGTTATGGATCATTACTATTTTTAATGAATTATGTTCATTACTAGATTCAATTAATTATGTTCGCCTACTTCATTTTCCTCCTCGGTTATGAGCATTTTGTGGATACAGTACCAGCAGTATGTATTTGGAAGATATATTTCATTTTATGGTAGTTTTAAAACACTTTACCAGACATGGGCGTTAACAAGATCAGGACCTATCGCGGGTACCAAACCCTGCAACACATGCCTGTCCTAAAGGAGAACTATAAAAGCAGCCAAACTAAATTTTGCACAAACCTGTGGTGAATAGTGGTATACCTTTCATGATCGTATTAAATAAGAAGGCTGCTCTTCATATAAGAAATGCCATAGAAATGATACTTTGCAATTTTTCAATTCGTGTTGGTGTCGGTTAATGACTGACTTCATTTTTGTATTACAATAGCTGTGTGCAGTTATTTCTTTTACAGATATTGATGTTGGTGTTTGGCTTGTAATCAGGAGTTTGTTCATTAAACCAACCTTGTGTAAAAAAAATCAGCTTACAGATACATGTAAATGATACATATTTGATGAAGGGACACTGTAATGTTGATGCAAAGAATATTTTTTTTCTTTTCCATTAATGTGTCAAGTATTAATTGTCTCTCATGTTTCTTCCCGAGTATATTCACAGGAAGTGAACTGCTGTCTTGGAGTGAATGAATGAGTAAGTTTAGCTTTACGCCGCACTTAGCAATATTCCAGCTATATAATCGAGTCTGGACCAGACAACGCAGTGATCAACAGCATTGGCATCGATCTGCGCAATTGGGAACCGATGACAGGTGTCAACCAAGTCAGCGAGCCTGAGCTGTCTTGGAAGATAAGTACATGAGGTAAAAAAAATTAAAGCTTCCACGTGATTTATTTATGTGGATTGTAAGTATTGGCAAATACCAAAGGGTGGTTGTATGCAATATCCAATGGTTTCATCGATGTATGTCTAAGTGACTACAGCATTAAAATGCGTTTTAACTATCACTGAACTGATCGTGCCTCTTGTGTTCCTTGACCACATGTTTTATATTATACTGTTATCCCTTTGGTTCTCGTCACGATATCGTTGAAATATTGCCGATGTGACAATAAATACCAACTCACTCACTCACTCACTCATAATGCCTTTGCGCTTTATATCGAGGCCATATGTCCTCATGAGATATTTGTTTTATCTTTACAGTACTGATGTATGTGACAATATCACTAGTCTCTGTTCTAGTGGATGTCTCCCAGGGTATGATGGAACCAACTGCCAAGCAGGTATGCAAAATAGTTAGCATTTAAGTTAATTTTCACAAAGTGGTGTCAATGCGAAGACAAATACCATTATACTTTGGTTGCATGTTTCGTTTATTTATTGGTTTCATTTAACAGTGTTGGATCATCGAATATATTTACTTTTATGGTTTTGTAATCCAACAGTCGTCCAGCAAACGCGCATTAGAACTTAAGCTCGTATTTTCTGTTATATTTAACTGCTTCATCTAATCTGGTGATTTAACGGAACCAATAAAAGCAACTTTGCATAGCCTTCTAAAGTCTGTACTCATGCGTGATGAGATTCGACATACCGACCACTGTCTTGTATTTGTATTGCTAATGTATAATGTTATTATGGACTATTTGGTATCTTTTTCTAAGTAACCAGTGAATCTTGAGATTCTATTGTATATAAGCATCTTCTTCAAGTGTCATGATGGTCTTATTTGTCACGTTAACATCCGGAGCCACAACATCGGATTAACTGAGAAAATAATTCGTTTATGTCCACAGAATGTACAGATGGTTACTATGGTCTGACCTGTGGCTTCCAGTGTGGCAACTGTGTGGATGGTGATGTTTGCATCAAGACAAATGGAACATGTCCTGGAGGATATGCAACAGGGTGGTTCAGTGACAGGTGTGACCAGCGTAAGCCAACTACAGTTATAAAATGCAGCAGCAAGATGATATTATGTGATACGTTTCTCATGTCTCACTATTCTATCGGAAGGTTGGTAAAATATCGTTCTGTTTCGTCAGTGGTGATGCCAGGGGGATAACGTGAACAAAACTGTTGATGTATTGGTCTATAATACTTCAACTATAAAATGCCACACCACGGACCAATAAGATTCCACTGACGTTATGTTTCCAAATTTCCAGCTGAAACGGAACAGGAGTGACGGGATTCTACAGTGAGACCGCGGACTTGTATTTTATTGATAGTGTTAACTGTCCTTGTGACCGTGTGTTACCACTTCGTCAGTAAGTGAGTGAGTTAAAATGTTTATGTCACATCGGCAGTATTTCACCCATATCGTGACTATATCAATCTACACATTTATAATAGTTGTAGGCATATTATAAAAACCTGTCAACGAAGGACAGTAAAACAACTAGTTTATCTCAGATATAATTGTTAAAACAAGTAATCAATTTAAAACATTTTAACTATACAAGACGTTACAATATAACAACAAGCTATAGATCCCCAACAACTGAAGGTAGATCACCATACCAGGGACCATGACGACCCTTTCCTCAGTATCTAATGAATTCTTAGCTTCTATGTTAAGTGAATCATCTCCATCGAGTGGAAACGACGCACTTTGCCATGACATTCTTATTTGACAGTTAAATCCTGAATCATATCATCAAATGACCTAAACTGGTGTTAACATGCACTATTCTCACTATTCAACAGGAAGGTTGGTCAATATATTAAACATGATCTGTTTCGTACATAATGTAAATGTGTCACAGCTGCTGAGGGTAATGAAAACGGAAATAGAATACTCGTAAACTGAGCCTGAAACATTGTTTTCAAATGCTTATAAAGCACGGTGACTGTATAAATCATCTGCATAGAAATTAGATGTCAAATGAATCTTCGTCTTGACGACCATACAAGGAGGCACTGACTAAAGACTGGATACCGCTTGCCTCTATTTGGAGAGCTAATAAAGTTTTTGATTTACATGAACGCAGCTGAAAGATTCAACATCATCAGATCGACCAATACGTGGGAATAATCGCCAGTGGCTGAAGGGATGGTGTAAATTCAGCTAGGATTCATGAAGGTAGCAAAGGCACAGTAAGTCCCCATGGTTCCTGGTATGGTGATCTACCTTTAGTTGCTGGCGATATATAGCCCATTTTTACATTGTATTGTCCGAAAATAGTTTTTCTATGTGCTAGCTAGTTTTAACTCATTTTGTGATAGTCTAGTACTTTTACTGTACTTCGTCGACAGGTTTTATATGTTGTGCATGTATTATGAGTTAAGAACTAGTTCTAGTCATGATATGGCTGAAATATTGCCGATGTGACTTTAAATTTTAACTCACTCACTTTATTCTCTTCTTTTCCTGTTGTTTCTGATATTTTTTAAATTTTGGGACGTAATTTGACGAAGAAGAATGTTTGGCGAGAGTTTCACCAAGCTTATTGGCAATGTCAGACTTATCAGTTAATAAATTGTCACCATCCTTGAGATGGTGGACAGTAGATTTTGAGCCTTTACGTTTTATTTTTTGCACGACTTTGAAATCGGTGTACGGGAATTAATTTTGGAAACATAGTTCTTCTAAGACTGACGCTTATTCTGTTTAAAAGAGCGTCGAGCCTTGGCATTTAAAATTTTAACTTTATCTAAATTATGGACTGTTGGAAGTTTGCGAAAACACTTTTCAGCTTTCTACCTACTGTTTCTGGCCTGTTTACATTCATTGGTAAACCATTGTTTACGAATATGTGGAATTGCAGAGGACGTGGGTATAGTTTGGCCAGCAATGTCAGTGAGTATATCGGAAAACGACTGTATAGGATCTTCACTGTTCCTGAAAAGGCCATGTGTTAAGTGTTCAACACACAGAGTCTCATATAATGACCAATCAGCCCTGGCGAAGTTCCTTCTTGATAAAGGAGGATCATCACCAGGGTTGAATGTTTTGAGAATGGTGGGGAAGTGATCACTCCCTCATAGGTCATCATGGACCATCCATTCACATTCATTATACAAGATGGAGCCAGCGAGTGACAGATCCAGAGAAGAATAGGTTCCAGCAGATGGATGTAAATATGTGTTTGTATCGTCGTTAAATATATACAGGTTATTATCGGAAATGAATTCTTCAAGGATTTTACCTTTTTTATTTGTACGGGCACTTCCACAAAGCCGGTTGTGTCCGTTAAGATCGCCCATGATGAGACATGGCTTCGGATGTTGATCATTCAGGTTTTGAAGATCTGATTGTTGAATAGTAGAAGAAGGAGGGGATATACAAACTGCTAGTGTTAACGCAATGCGCAATGACAGACGGACAGCTACAGCCTGGAGATTGGTATGAAGAGAAACAGGGCTATTGATAATACCTGCCGTACCAACATAGAAGCACACCCAGTTGCTTTATCTCCTTGAGGAGAGAAAGAGTGATAACCACTGTATTTTCGTAAATTAAAAGTGTCTGTAGATTTTATATATGTCTCCTGAAGACATAACGCCGACGGTCGAAAATCCTGTATCAGTAATTGTATTTCATTGAAAATGTTTTCCAGACCTCTGCAATTCCACTGAATTAAAGAGTTATGACTCATGTTGATGTTGGAAGTACTGGGAATCTACATTTCCCAGTCCGAGGCGACTTACTTCTGTCGCCTGCACGGGGATGAGGGGAGACATCCATGTCTTCCAGTATCTGAAATTTGCTGAAACTTTGAACTGGGTCTCATGAACCCTAGGAAATCGATAAGATTTTTGTGTGTAATCTACTTTCTGGCTTGCATGTTTCACAATAGGAGATGAAACCATTGATGTTGGATGCGTCTGTGACTGTGTACTTGTGTCTCTTTTGTACTTGTTTAATGACAGAGTACTTGTCTGGTTGTACCCACGTAATATCAGTCTGGCAGGCAACAGACTTGACGGTTTTAGAAAGAGGGTGTGTGACAGCTGCTGAGTGTGACATACCTGTTGATGAGGGGATTGCATTTAATAAAAGCTTTTCTTCCTGGTATGTTATATTCTTTGGGACTTTAAGTTTTGACTATTGCATAGATGAAGACATGTGTTCTCCATGGCAGCTCACACATTTTGGAGATGTAAGACAATTAGATCCGTCATGGTGCAGCTTCACCACATCGGTAACAAGTGACGGGAATCCTGCAAGATTGGGCACCATGGCCAAACTTTTAGCATTTGTGGGTTTGGGTATGTAACAAAGTGGGTTTGGTATGTACTGTTCCACCTCGATGATACAATATCCATCTTTGATACATTTTGGATGTTTGGGTCGAGAAAACGAAAGCAAGTATGCATTTGTTTTTGTATTTTCACAATTTCTCTTTGCTATGAAACGTTTCATATTGGTGACACCTTGATTTTTAAGTTCGGTTTCTATGTTTATGACAGTTTGAACATTCCCAACAATTCCATAAATTGCTTTGGATGTGGCAAGTGGATTTATTTAAGAGGTCCACCATCATATAGACGATACTACCAGACATCTGCTCCAAATATCAGGAGATTTGTTTGTAGTATTGTCCTCATCAGAGATGAACATTCATCTAATGCGCGCTTATTTTTTTTGGTTGCGCCATGGTTAATTTGAGAAGGTTCACCATCCCAGCTCCACACCCACCACGGAGTATCACAAGGACAATGCTATATACCAGTGGATCACCGACTGGCGGCACCGAGGATACTGAGATGGTGTACTCCAACAGAAGACTAATTGAAAATTAATCAATCCACCAGATTGGCCCATGAGCCATCGCTTTCTGGGCATAACACTCAAGGCAAATTAAATAGGATATATTTCAAAACCAGGTGATATTTTACAAACAACATGAGCCAAGACCTAAAGTAAAAAATGTAGTTCATAATATAATTTGTTCAAATACAAGTAATGCACAGACCTCGACATGACCAGCCGATTGATAGAATCGGGCCCATTGAACCACCTGTCTAGGTGAAGTTGGGGCCGAAGCGGTGTGTTGAGCAATAGGAACACTTTCCTGGCTCCATTGCCCTCAACCACTAGAATCGCTTCCTCCATCGACACAGGGGCGCAACCCGGGGATGTCCAATTCGGTCGTACGACCAGCAATGGGGTGCTGTTAATCAATATGCACCCGGGTCCACACGGGGGTTGAAGCGATCTTAGTGTTACCCAGCACGCACCACGAGGAGGTGGCTCTTCACGGGTGCCTCATGCTTCATTTATTCACTTCCTGGTAGTTCATACCGGTATAGCTGTACAGTGTATTGAACAACTCTGAGGTGTGGGTGTGAGAGGTGAGTAGAGCCACAGTTTTGTTCATAATGCTCTAATCCCTTCTGTCTATATAAATGAAAGATCATCGAGTGATTAATACCAGTGTATCGGCGTCAGATTCTGTATGTGATAACATGCTACGATCCTGTTAGTCAGATATTGATCATTAACATACATCGTTGTCTGTTCTTTCATACACAGTGATTTATGAACTAGACCATGTCTTAGTCTTGAAAAACATTTCTTCAGAACAATTTCAATTACGTATTTCAATAGAACCGCCCTCCTCTGCTTTTTTTCATATGAATATGAAGGGAATGTGACTCTGCTCACCGTGACCTAGATTTACGCAGGCTTTTAGATGTATACAAACTGCAAAATGGACTTCGGTCTGTGTATAACAAAGCAATACCGCGTTTAATGCACAGCGAATGTAAACATTTCACGATCACACCACAGTTGCACTGCGCTTTGTTCAGACATATCACCACGAACGTACACTGAATATAACCATATAACTGCATTTGGCTATGCGTACTATTCTTAATATATCCCCAGCTAGCTGGTATGAAAACCTCTTTCTATCCTCGTAGTGTAAACGCGTCGAGTGAGTGAGTTTAGTGTTAAGCCGCACTTAGCAATATTCCAGCTATATGGCGGCAGTCTGTAAATAATCGAGTCTGGACCAGACAATCCCGTGATCAGCAGCATGAACATCGATCTGCGCAAATGGGAACCGATGACATGTGTCAACCAAGTCAGCTAGCCTGACCATCAAATCCCGTTAGTCGCCTCTTACGACATGCATGGGTTACCGAAGATCAATATTCTAACCCGGACCTTCACGGGTCAAACGCGTCAAGTTGTCGATTGTGCCACAGTATCTGATAAAAACGTGTTTCTATTTATTACAACGAATTTCTATGGCTATTGAATGTCTACGTACATCAGAGCATAAAGATGCTACAATCAAGTGCATACATGTTTGAGCGAATTATGAATCAGTGGTAGGCTATATGAATCCAAAATTTCCTTTCTCTGACCCGCCTCCGTGTTGTAGTAGTTAGAGCGTCCGCCCGGAGAGCGGAAGGTCGCAGGTTCGATCCCCGACCGCGTCATACCAAAAGACGTTCAAATATGGTACTTGTTGGTTCCTGCCTGGCGCTCGGCATTAATGGGTACAAGAAAGACTGGTCGGCTCGGAATCAGTATAGTGTGTCTGAGTGGGGTATCCATGCTTCACTGCGGCATGGTATCTCAGTGGGCTAGCACTATAAAACCAGCTTATCTGCGCTAGTATAAGCAGCCGCACATACACATACACACGCATGCACGTCGTGATATGAGCGAAATATTCTCTAGCACGACGTTCAACCCAATTTCACCTCACTTTCTTCCTTCCGAAATGTCGGTTACAGAGCGAATTGAGATACAACAATTAGAACAATTGGAAGCACCCATATTATACATGGCTGAAAACAGTAAAAGTGAACGTTATGTTTAAAATGTCATGTATTTAGTGAGTGAGTGATATATCCTTTCCCACTTCTTTTAACATTCATAGCCTTTCTGCAAACATCGGTATATCGAGGCGTATGTACACGAGGATTTGTCGAGGTGCTTTGGTGAAGGCGGGTGAAACAAAGAATCAGTGGATTTGTATTTTGACACCGCATATTCGTTATACTAAGATTAACATTGATCAAGAATTAGGTCATGTGCGTTTCTATCTAATTCAGTTTCACTAACAAACAGAAGTTGCAAAGCCCTTGCCACATTCATAAGAATATCTCCATATTCAATATAATTATATTCATGGGTTGTCTAAATGCAACATGGATACAAACCATAAATGTCATTGTCACTTCGTCGACCTTAAAGCAAACGAAACAAGTTTGTTTTAAACATATTTTATTCATGAGAAAAGGATTGGGTACAAGTTATACAACTTAGAACACCCTCTCCGTAGTATTTACATAGTATTATTTACATTCATTCTACAAGATGGACAGAGAAGAACAGAGCAGAAATATGGGAAAAGAGGAACAATTGCAACAATTAAGAAAATCGTTTTGAATGACAAATATATGTTTGAACAATTTTAAATATGTTTTGATTTATGTGAACAGTCAGATCTGCATTGCCATGTAATAGTAACTCATAGGTTATATCCACATTTGTAATACTGCGTAAATTAGTCATCATGATAGTTCTCTGTACTGTATATAATTGACAGTCAAATAAGTAATGATAAGAATTTTCACAAACATTTCCACAAGAACAACTTGGGTTATCTCTTAAACCAGCACGGAATAGATCATAATTCAACTGACTACAGGTGTAACGTAGTTTTGTAAGGATGATGTTAGTGATTCTCGGTCCAGAATCAAAGTATTGAGGAGCAGTTTTATGTTTTATAACAATATTCGATATAAAAGAATTCAATGACTCGCTTTTTCTCACTTCAACTGGAAGTTCATTCCACATTCTAATTGTGGATGAAAATATAAGAATCATGGGAAAATTTTAATCGCGAGAAAGGAAGTGAGATATCATCAGAGTTGCGAAGATTATAGCTACATTTAGATGCTACGTCCCCAGGAACAAGATCAATAAGGTACGATGGTGCCATATTATTCTGTATTTTGTAAAAAAGGCGAAGTTTACGCTTTCTCCTACGTTCTGCTAAAGATTCCCAACCAGTTTCATAATACAGATGTTCATGATGAGTATATTTAGGTAAACCTGTTACAATTCTTGCTGCTTCTAATTGCAGTTGTTCTAATTTATTTGCTTGATATTTAGCACATCCATCCCATACTTCACACGCATATTCAAAATGGGGTCTTATGAACATTACGTAAATTCTATTCAATACAGAGCGTGGTAATAAAAATTTGAGTTTACGTAGAGAAGATATCATTTTTGAAGTTATTTTTACAATATTATCAATATGGTCAGACCATTTACAATCTTTGAAAAATGTTAATCCCAAATGTTTATGATTATTAACTGTTTTGACACAAACCCCGTTAAAGTACAGATTTAGTGCATCAACATTCTTTTGCAAGGAGAAAAAGATTGCCTCAGTTTTATCAGGATTGTATGTTATAAGCCACCGCTTTGCCCAAGCCCGCAGCCTTTCCAAGTTTGAATTCAAATCTCTTTCAATGAATAGACGATCATGAGAAGATGACCCAAGAGACGAATCATCAGCAAATAATCGTGTCAAGCAGTTTAAATCATCAGCAATATCATTGACATAAACAAGAAATAAGAAAGGACCGAGGACTGACCCTTGAGGGACACCAGCTTGTAAATACCCCGGCTTGGATAGGGCTCCATTCACAAAGACGCTTTGTGAACGATTACTTATGTAATCTGCTAGCCAATTTAACAATGAACCATGAATTCCGTATTTTTCTAATTTCAACAATAAACCTTTATGCCACACACGATCAAAAGCTTTAGAGACATCACAGAAAACCATACAATAGTGTTTTTTATCATCTAAAGCCGCACAGATTTGGTCATATATTTCAATTAATTGATGGACAGTTGAGTGACCAGACTGAAAACCTGATTGATACTTATACAATAATCGATTTGCATGAAAATAGTTGTACAGACGTTTAAACATCACTCTCTCAAACACCTTGCCCACACAACTGATCAAGGATATAGGCCGATAGTTAGAGGCCATTGAGGGATCACCCTTTTAAATAGGGGCATTACATTTGCTTCTTTCCACACACTTGGATATATACTACTTTTAATGACTGATTAAATAACATGCACAGTGGGATACTTATTGAATGTACAACATTTTTAAGAAACTTATGACTGATTCTGTCCGGGCCAGAAGCTTTTTTAAGATGTAAACATTTGATTATATCGGACACTTCATTTACATCAATTGTTACACTATCTAAAACAGAATCAGTGCGTTTGTCAAAGAATGGCATATCTGTGTTTTCTTCATCAATACTAGATATAGACTGAAAATACTGATTAAGTTTCTCTGCTTTCTGCATATCAGTAAATAACGTTGGGTTTTCATCTGCATCATTTTGTCTTAAAGACGGAATGCAAGTGACTGATCCTGAATCATTAATCAAAAACCGAAGTAATTTCCAATAGGAATTTTTATTACTAGAATACAGATCAAGTAAAAAATCGTTTGTGAGACTGGCATAAAATGAATCCTTTGCATAACATTTCATATTATTTACTTTATTTCTTTGTTTCTTATAAGCCAAAATATCTACTAGACGGTTTGTCTTTTGGGCCTTTTTTTCTCATTCTATTTCTTTTTCTACATTCTCTCCGAAGTTCTGAATTAAACCAAGGTTTATCAGTTGGTCGAATGGTGACCGTTCTAGAAGGAATACACACAAATATAAAACGGTTGAGATGCTTATAAAACAGTGCACAGGCTTCATTAACATTCCTGCAACTACTAAATATGTTATACCAATTTGTCTCATTAATCATAGCATTGAGTTTCTCATAGTCACCTCTTTCATAACATAATACGTTTCTTTTGTAGGCTAACCTGGTATTTACATGAGCATCAACGGTGATATACGTACCTTTGTGGTCACTTATACTTTTACATAAATCTACAACACCACTGTCTAAAACATCAACATCTTCAGATATAATGATGGGATCAAGCAGTGTGCTCGTTGTTTTTGTTACTCTCGTTGGGTCTTTAATAACATTTTTCAGATTTTTTTCTAGCTATTAAATCATGCAGATACGTGTTATTATTGGACAAAAGGTTTGCATTTAGATCGCCAACAACGGTAATTTTACTCGAGATATCTAATGCAGTCTCAATGCTACTATCAAGCCGACTCCAGTATTCTAAACCTTGGTATTGTGGTCTGTAGGTGACACATAACACAAGCGGCTTTTGTGGGATAAATACTTTAACCCATATAGATTCATCACAGTGATTTTCAAGATGACATAATCTCGTAAAACAGAGAGCGTGATTAATATACATGATAACTCCACCACCGAAAGAATTTCTGTCTTTCCGTATGGGTTCATGAAAATTCACCCATTTGAGCGTATCAGTATCAACATCGGAATCTAAATGGGTTTCAGTTAGGCAAATAATGTCATATTCAGATAAATATTCAGACAGGTATTTTAGTTTGTGGCGTAAACTTCTCACATTGAGATGGAAGATTGAGAGTGATTTGTCATAGTCTGCACGTGAAAATGGCCCTGGATTTAACTCTACGTCTCCCGCAAGCTGAATTAACAATAGCAGATGTAATACTACATTGATATTGACAATTTGCGACTGCAGCACACAAAGAGTAACTAACACACAGCTTGATTTACATGAAATTGTTAAGATAGTATACATGCAGGAGAGTTCAGTGAGAAAATGTTCTCTGAACGATTTGCCACTCATGCTGAAAAAATAATGTTTTACATTCATACGCAGTTGTTTGCAAAGTCGGACACAATTGAAGACACCGATCGCCACACGATGTTGCATAACATTATTACCCATTGTTTAAACAGACTGATACATAGAATATGGTTACAGTGTGACAGTGGATACATACATGTTTAATTGTAACACATGACTGAACGGCAATGCAGATCTGAGGTTGTGCTTGGATACAATAATGGAATATGGATACTGAGGAGAAATAACAGATTTGGTACAAATAATGAGAAAGTTGGAAACAAGAAAGGTAAGGCTATATACAGTGATATATACACACAGAAAACATGATAACAGGATGTGTAGCGGCTAAAATGTGGATTTCAAATTTACTTACATTTTACATATTTACAATCCATGAATATCCTTGATTAGCACACATCACATGAACACAACTAGAACACAGTTATCTCCTGTACTGATCGAGTTCCGACTCGTCGTGAATCACACGGGTACGTCCTTCGATCTGTTCGAGAATGTTCACACGTCCATCTCTTGTCCACGTTGACTCAATTCGTCCCTGTTTCTTGAGTTCTCTGGCTAGCTTGTATAGGCAACTTCTGTGTCTAGTTAAGTCCTCATTGATGTACACATTACACCGTGTATCGCGAAGTTTCCTCTGGTTGGTGATCACTTTGTTCCTGTCATTGTAGTTCACAAACTTGATGATAATGTCCCTGTGCTTGTCCTTAGATTTCCTCCCTACACGGTGGCACCTGTCTATGTCTGAGGGAGATAGGGTCTAGTGTAGTCCTCTCAATACATCAATGGCGATGTTCTCGGTGTCCCTGCCCTCCTCGTGTATGTCCTCCGGTAATCCGCTGATCCTGAGGGAATTCCTACGACTATATTGCTCTAGTTCGTCCGTTTTCATCCTCAGTTCTGTCCTCAGTTCTTTGATCTCCTTCTGCATGGGTTCGATGTATTCCCTCAATACAGCCTCAACGACGTCCTTTGCCACCAACATGAACGCCTGTTTGAATTTGTCCTGCAGTTGGGGTAACATCAACGCACTTGTCAACTTGCTTGTTAGGACACCTTGAGAGGCCTCGTTGATGAAGTTGAACAGGGACGACGGGTAGGAGATATCGTGCTCTGTGTCGTCCTGACCGGGCGTAGCCGAGTCTGGTTGTTGTGATGGCGGGGCGTTCAAACTCTTACTGGTACAGGCTTCTGATCCCTGGGGGTTAGGCTGAGGGGTACTGGTCTCAAACGTAAACACACTTTCTAGTGTCGTCTGTTTCGGTGTTTTCGGTGGTAGTGAGTCTAAAGGGGATCCTGATGGTTTCCTCTTCTCACTTAGGCTCCTCGCCGCCTTGGCCCCTGCCGCCTTGGACCCTTGTCGCCTATGTCTGTCCTTAGGAGGCATAATTCTGCTTGAAAGAACCCCTTTCTTCTTCGTATGTGCTACTACAATCTCTGACAAGACTTGTAAGCGATATATATTCCTTGCATGCACATAGATTTGCGTAAATGATCCACTAGAGTCGAGAGCTGTCTCACATGCGACTGGTCGCGTCCGCCATCTTGAATTAGTCCAACACAACGTGTTCTATTGTATTCATCTTCTAGTTAATGTAAAATATTAACTTAACAATTAGGATTGTTTCATTACAACTATGGTAAGAGATAAGATGGCAATTGTTATTGGCATACATAAAGTACTGTGAAATTTCGGTTATTAAAACATCTTGATATTTACGAAATTGCCACTCTTATTATTTAGATCAATCGCATCCCCCCTACATGCCCGCGCCTTGAAAGGTAGCACAAGTCCTGTTTTGATATCATTTGGAGTCACTAAAATTTCACATTGTTATGAAATGGAAACACTGTTGACTCTGTCATGCTGACCCTCATGTTGATATATTTGTTGTCAGAAGACATTCTGTTGAGATTGACTTTGACCATGATTTTTAAAGTTTCACTTTCTTTGCCTCTGTTTTAGATATCAAACATGGAATGGTGCTGGGTGAGACTGCTTGTGGTCTGTGTCACTGCGGCCCTCACTGGTAGGGACGTTATTCACGAAATGTAAAAACAAGTGTAACTATAAGCAGATCTGTAGTCTTGATTCACAAATACTTTGCCATCCTCGAATCCTATCCACGATATGTCTGAAATATTGCCGATGTGACTATAAATCATAACTCACTCACTCGAATCCTATCACTATGTTCTCAAGCAAACCTTTAAATATGAGTGAGTGAGTGAGTGAGTTAATATTTAACGTCACATCGGCAATATCTGAGCCATATCGTGACGAAAACAATTTATACAATACAAAAATGAAAACATTGTGAATAGTTAAACCTGTCGACGATGGACAGTAAAAATACTATCACAGATATGAACATAAAACTAGCATGTAAAACTAAAACAGTGTAATTAAAGAAGACAATACAATATAAGACACAGCTATAGATCGCCAGCATCTGAAGGTAGATCACCATACTAGGAACCATGAGGACTTACCTACATTTGCTACCTGCATGGAGCTTTAAATATGACAAGCAACAAGGAGAACTGTTTTTAATACAGATGCCCAATGTCACTGCAGTACCACAGAGCTCTGTAACAGTTTCCCCTCAGCTCCCTGTAGTCAGATGGGTGGTCAGGACATGTGTCAGGAAGGATGGTTTGGTCCGTACTGTCAGAAACGTGAGTATGGGAAGATGCATATAGGTAATGCCATGTCAACGTGTCACTAGTATTTGTTCATTCCACTTGTCATGCTAATGTTGTGTAGCTGTTTTCAGAAAATATTGCTCTGCGAAGATCGTGTAGCCAGAGTAGTACTCTATCCAATAATGCAAACGATCATGGAGCAGGACTGGGTGTTGACGGCAGAGCCACAACAGATGCCAGGAGCCAGCCATGGACATGTGCTCATACAAAGAATGAGACAAATCCCACCTGGACTGTGAACCTGAACACTTTAGTTCCAGAGAAGATACAACACATCAGGCTTTATCTACGTGGCGATGACCGTGAGTTCATCCATACGATTAAAATGGTAGTGGTAGTGTCAAACGGTGCAAGCAAATGACACTCATTTATTTTGTGTAGTTCATGGGTTGTTTTCACAAAGCATGATCAAATGCAAAAGCATTCCAAAATATGAATGGAATGGACAAATTCATCCAATTATGACGCATTTAGAACAGCATGTCACCACAGAGTGAATGAGAAAGTTAAAATGTAACGTCACCTCGGCAAGTAGAAAACTAGTTTGGACAATACAATGCTATTGATCGCCAATGCAACTGAATGTAGATCACCATACTAGGGACCATGGGGACATGTAGTGCTTTTGCTACCTGCATGGATCGACCCTAGTTGGATTTACACCGTCCCTTCAGCTGCTGGCGATTGCAGGAAACAATTAGCCGAAGTTTAAAAGATGAAAAATAATACGTTTAAAATCCGGAAAGCTTAAACTTAACTTTGAAAGTTTTGGGACTTACGTACCCTCTCAGGAGTACAATAATTTTACTTTTAAATAAATAAATAAACTTTACTTTAAGACATACAGCCAATAACATTCACAGTTGCTAATTTATACTACATTGTTTAAAATTCATTTATCTGTTTACAAAACATATTTTTCAAAATGTATCTAACAATACTATTTCCTTTAAACAAGAGATGACAATCTGTCCAGAACAGCAGCAGTTCATAGTCCCTGCTTTCAATGAAATACCATGTGATATGTTTGTTGACTTAGTTTTCTTTGCATGTACATGAAATGCTTTAGAAATACTTCATGGTAATCTTGTACTTTAGCCGTATGATTTCTTCATATCCTTAAGATAAATTGATAAAGTCGGTAGGTTTCCCATGCCCTTTTAATATAGACCACAATCATCAGGCTCATAATTTTTAAGAAATCTCGTTTAAAAAATTTCACCTATGTCTTACAAGTCGTGCATTTGTACAGACTCCAAGTAATCTATCATTGTAAAACCAGAAATATTTAAAAAAACATCAAACTACAAACCTCGGAGTTTTAAAATATTAACGAATCTTAAGTGCACCGATACATTCGATGTGAAGCCTCATAGGTTTTAACTTTTATCAACTTGAGTTTATATGCATCATGTCCCTGGTCAAACGGTTGAGATTCTCTACTTATCATATGTGTCTTCCATCTGTGCAGTTCAGGAGAGAAGCAACGGCATGGAGATATTTGTGGGCAGCCAGATGTGCTACAACTGGCCATCAACTGAACATCCTCCTCCTATAGCTAACGTCACCTGCCGCCAGCCACTGACAGGAACCACGGTCACTATACGGATACCTGGTCCACTGAAATTCCTTACTTTGTGTGAAGTGCAGATATTTGGTATGTCATGGCTATGTGGATTTACATATTTGGATATGTTCTTCATTGGTATGAACTAGAAAAGGTTTCACTATCGATACATGTATTATCTATCGGGCTGTTGAAACATATTAAATTCGAATGGATATTGCAGCGATGAACTAAACATTTTGCACCCATCTATGAGGACTTTTAACATTAAGTATAATGCTGTTATTACTTAAATTCAATGCCCAGTGAGGTTTTCTTTATTGAATTGTTCAATCTTTTCAACATCAATGAAAAATGTATCTATCCATCAGCTGTATTCATTCAGTAGAGTATACCACCGGCCGATGATACACTAGCAAAACTGGAGTCCACTTCTCACGGTGCCTGTTTGATTCTAATCCACATTACTATGTATATATATATATATATATATATATATATGGTAAGCGTTTTGACCGTGCATTCGTTCGTGTACGCCATAAACAGATTCACGTGGTGTTATCCAAATTGTCACACAAATGGTAATATTTGAACGTACTGAATCGTCTTTGTAGGTCATACATTGTGTCATGGTTGTTCGTCTGTGCCCTATGAAAGAGATACCTTGCGCTGAGAATGTGGGTTGGAATAACGGATGGGACTCAACACACAACAACACTAAAATGTGTACTTTGTTTAGAAATTTTAATCTCAAATATAACATATGTTATGTTACATTTAACCACTTTTTGAAAGAAAATGTGTATTCATATTTGAAGTGACGCATATGTTTTATCAAAGTGTTAGGTTATCAATACATACAGTTCTACATTATGTATATGGTGACTATATCTGAAAATATCAAACAATTATCAGTTTGCAGTGATGGATGGTTTTCTGAAGACTGTGACAAACAGTGCCGATGCCTTAACAGTAATGACGTATGTGACAAGATCACTGGTCGCTGTTCTAGGGGATGTCTCCCAGGATATTATGGAACCGACTGCCAAACAGGTTTGAGCATAGTTACAAGTTTAGTTAAATGTGATAAAGTGAGTGAGTGAGTTTAGTTTTACGCCGCACTCAGCAATATTACAGCTATATGGCGGCGGTCTGTAAATAATCGAGTCTGGACCAGACAATCCAGTGATCAACAGCATGAGCATCGATCTGCGCAATTGGGAACCGCTGACATGTGTCAACCAAGTCAGCGAGCCTGACCACCCGCCTCTTCCAACAAGCATGGGTTGCTGAAGATCAATATTCTAACCCTGGACCTTCACGGGTTAAACTTGTTAAAGAGTCTGCATATGCGTCAGATGTATTTTTCCTTTCCTGAATGAGTTTCTGAGTTAAGCGACCAGTTGTACATTGTATATGTGGAAACATATAAGTCTCTGGGCCAAAATGGACCCATACGCTACTAAACATTGACGATAACACCCAAACAGGTATGTTCCGAAAAAGAAAGAATAGATACCATGGTAGCGGTTGGGTGTATCTCATACTTACAATTAATATGAAGAAAAAACACACTTTTGAGTAACGATAGTGGTGGGCTGGGCTGGGTAGCGGTTATTTTGATAGTGGCATTGGTGGTAGTAGCAGTAGTGGTAGCGGTAGTGAATGTGTATTTGTATGTGTGTGTGCGTGCCCTCGTGCGTGCGTGCGTGCGTGCGTGCGTATGTATACGTGTTTGGGGATTGGGAACTTTGTTTCTGTCAATGCATGTCATCGAAAAGATACAAAAGGTATAAAAGTCTTCATCAATATCAAAAAACCAAAACGACTATAGCTTTGTATTTTGTGTTATGATAAACAGTATTGACTAAACTGGTGATTTAACGGATAACAAAGGGGCCAGTTTGAATAACTTTCATAAAGGCAGACGAATAGGTGTGCAAACTTTCTGAATTGAATTTATAAAGAAAATCAACGTATATGCGCAACGTGCAGTCTGGTCATGTTTTCGATACTCTGTTGTTAAACTAACAGTATTCATGTAGATCCTGTAGAAGTTTGTACTCATGTGTGACGAAATTTAACATTGAGAACACACCCTTGCATTTTTATTGATAAAGTACACTTTTATTTGGACTATGTGCTACCTTTTGCTCGGTAACCAATGAATTTTTAGTTTCTGTCTTACATGAAACATCTTTATCATTTGTCACGCTAAAATACGATACAACAACATCGGATTAACTGTAGATGTGGCTAGTCATATTGAAGATAACCTGAATTTATATTTTATGTACACAGCATGCCCAGATGGTTACTATGGTCTAGCCTGTGGCGTCCAGTGTGGCAACTGTGTGGATGGTGGTGTTTGCATCAAGACAAATGGAACATGTCCTGGAGGATGTGCAGCAGGGTGGTTCAGTGACAGGTGTGATCAGCGTAAGTCAACTGCAATTGTAACATCAGCAACAAGAGGATGATAGCTTTTATATCTTATGTCTTACTATTCAACAGGAACATTAGCAAACATATTCCAAATGTACTGTTTGGTCTGTGGTGACGTCAGGGAGAATACGTGACCAAAACTGGTGGTTGTATTGGCCTTTTTCATGTAATGTAAATATGCCACACCTGTGTTGTTTTTAAGTGTATGCATATTACATATTGGATATTACATATTACATATTGGAAATTAGATGTTTAAATGCATCTTCGGGTAGAAAAAAAAATCTAAATATGTCTGTAAGAGTGGGTGAGTGAATTAAAATTTATAATCACATCGGCAATATTTCAGCCATATTGTGACTTAAAAGTCATAAATTAACAATAAACACAATTACATTATAAAACACCTGTCAAAGAAGGACAGTAAAATAACTAGAATATCACAGGAATAAATTTAAGACTAGTAATTAAATCTAAAATATTTTACCTATAAATGACAATACAATATAAAAACAGGATATAGGTTGCAACAACTGAAGGTAGATCACCACACTAGGGACCATGGGGACTTGTCGGTAAGAACAAAAGTGTAAAAAATTGGAGAGTTTGGATACATCTCGTTCAAATTTAACTTTATCCTTTATCTCCATAGGAAATTCCTGATCTGCATGAACACAAATTTAGCAATCATTAAAAAAACCTACACATACATAGGAACTCGAGCACACATGTCAAAAGTAATGCACATATGTCCCAAATGCCCATGACATTTGATGTTGAAATACCTTATGTAATTGACTAATTCTAACTTAGACTATTGTTCAGTGGCACGTGTTCATGTTACTGTCTACAGCGTGCCCGGATGGACGTTATGGTGCCAATTGTGCGTCTCCGTGTGGTCACTGTCTGGACACTGATATCTGTGACAAGGTAACAGGGAAGTGTCCTGGAGGATGTCAGCCTGGATGGTGGCCAGATCTCTGTTCACAGGGTAGGTACTAAATCTTCACTTGTTCCTGTATATATTGAACGTTTTATCTTGTTTGTTGACGGTTTATCACATCTTTACAGCTTGCAGTGATGGTCGCCATGGACACCACTGTCAGACTGACTGTGGCCAATGTAAAGGAAACCTGCCTTGTAACAAGATCAATGGAACATGTCAACAAGGATGTCAGCCAGGGTTTCAAGAACCCTTTTGTAAAGGTGGGGTACATTTTGATGTGAGGGAAATCTTAATTTGTCATTATTTGGTAGAAGTCTGGCAGTTAGGCATATAAATATATATCTCGTCTACTCCCCAGAATGCGTTGATGGTATGTACGGGCTGACTGTATGTCACGATGTGGTCAGTGTAAAGACGCCTTAAGCTGTGATAAATCCAGTGGGGAATGTCCCGAAGGATGTCAGGGTAACTTCATGAAGCCCCTGTGTCAAGGTAAGATACCAAAATCAATAAGAAATATTATGAAACTAATGTATTCTTTCAACCATATGCAAAATTTGCTCAGTCATCCAGACTACTGTTGGAATTCTTGTTTTCTATCTATATACCGAGTGAAGGTAACTTGGTAAGACATCAAAGCAGCTGATATGAACCCCTTTTCTATGTTCTGAAAGGTTGTACAGAGTGCTCGACAACGTCAGGACACTCAAACCATGTAGTGCCAGTTGCAGCAACACTTGGGACACTGCTCGTCTTGGCTCTAATCGCTCTGCTGACAGCCATCATTTACAACAGAAGGTAAGGGGAAGATACTTGATACTTAAGTACAGCGATTGACATTTTGTGCTATATTAACCACATAATATTATGTATAGGAACGCATTTCGGAGGATGAAAAAATGTCTATATTAGAATCATAAGGATTGAAACATTTCCGTATATTACAGACTGAAGGTTCAACTGGATGCGTCACAAAAGAAACCCGAAGATAACTACTTGTCTTTAGACGAGAGGACCAAGGATCCAGATGTGGAGAACACATATGAACACATTGACAATACCAACGAATAGTTGCATAAAGCGTCCTGTCGTGATGTATATGGATATAGAATAGTCTTTTGTATTAGTAGTAAATTGTTCTGAGTGTTGACAAAGGTAGTTTCTCATTTCAGGTCACTAATTAGAATAAAACTCGAGCCAGTCGTGTTCTAGCTTAAATATCCACAATGTCACGATTATGAAAATGGTAATCAGCGTTTATCTTTTATCAACTGCAAGCATCAACAGCAGTGTTTATTGAACTCAGCACTCTCGAATATAGCTCATATCATGATTCAGTGTATGGCCTGTTGTAAGTATTTTGTATTATTTTGAATATTTCTCTCTTAATAATTGTTTGCGGTTGAAATGTTTGCTTGTCGCCCTGAATATGCAAGTTTGATTCACAGCTGTGAAGACAAGTACTGTGTTCCTCATAATACGTGTGGGTTGAAAGTAGCACAAAAATATGTTACCTTAACCATGTTATTGCACTGAAATACAACACATGTTTATTCAGTATAGTATTTAGATACTGTTTGAAACATTTCAAAAGTTCAAACACGGTTGAATCGTTTCCTTATTACCCTGCACATATAAGTTTTGATTCACAGCATGGGTGAAGTCCGTTCCTTGTTCCTTGTTGTGGCATAAGGTTTGCAAATTGCGCCAAACTATGTCACTTTTACAACATTCCTAGACTGATATATCTTAGCTCAAAATTATATATACCCGGAGAAAAATTGCTATCGTTTCTTATTTGTCGAACGTTTATGCATGTCTCTATGTACATATTTCACTGACACCTTTTTTCATGAATGTCAAACATATCACCAATAATAAGCCTCATGTGTATATAATGTCATATATGTAGAACTTTCAGACTTGCCCGTGTGTACATTCGTCATTATATAAATATCAAGATACCACCGATAGCTGGTTTGTTAGTGCAAAACCGTGGTATGTTTCTTTGGAAGGTCACATGCACCTCGTCATATCGTAGTAAATTATGATACAAACTATATGTACTGTCACCTCATGTTTTACTCTTTCCAAATGATTTGATTTGTAACATAAATAATATCCACTTGAACCATTTGTTGTTTTCCCACTATATTTCACGTCGGTCAGTGACGCCTATTTGTATTGTATTTTCTTATTATAAACCTGTGGCCAGTGAGCAAGAAAATGTTATTAACCCTGACGTATTTTTATCTAGCAGCAACCTTGCAGGTTGTACTGAGAGTCGCCATTGGCCTTGTTCACTATATGCGGATTAGGAATGCAATATTTTTTGCAGTTACAAATTTCATTATCTACGATGGCGAAACTATTGGGGTTCAGATTTTTCATACTATGCCCTAAAGCAAAATATCACTTCGTCACGGTGACGTAACGTTATGAACAATGCCGTGACGTCACGTTTTTCTATGACGTTGCGTTCTATATGCGGCGACGGCAGGTAGCCAGCCTATGTTTGAAAGTAGATTTGGGTTTACTTTCCTCAATTTGACGACTTCGTTCATAAATAGAGCGTTATATTCGTGCCCATATCACATTCGTGCCTAAAGATCGGTATATCACTCGTTCTCGTTCGGGAAATAGCAACATTTAGGCACTCGTGTAGTAAATATAGTATGACATTGGCACAATCCACTATTTAGCTTGTCTGTCTGACTTTATGGTTTCTTTTATGAGATATGTGCTGTGTGTTCATCAGTAAAATATGCAGTTATGCATCATTGCTATTTTCTACGAATTGTGTTCGCCTGCTTCGTTTTCCTCCACGATTATGAGTCCCTATGGTTCCTAGTATGGTGATCTACCTTCAGTTGTTGGCGATCATTAGCCCGTGTTTTATATTGTATTGTCTTCTTTAAGTTTTACATGCTAGTTTTGTGTTCATATATGTGATACTATTTTTACTGTCCATCATCGACAGGTTTTACTCTCTAACATGTTATTATTTTTTTTATTTTAAAAAATTGTTTTCTTCACGATATGGCTGATATTGCCGATGTGACGTTAAATGTTAACTTACTCATCCACTCCTCAATTATTAACATTTTGCGGATGTTTAACAAGATTAGGACTGGTAGCGGGTTCCAGGATTGAAATGAACACCTGCAACATATACTTGTTCGTAAAGGAGAACTTAAAAAACAGACAAGCTGACTTTTACGCAGAACTGTGGTGTATTACTTACATGGTCGAAGTAATAACAAGGTTTTTTCGCAATATAAGAAATGTCATAGAAATCATTACTTTGCATTTTTTTTAGTTGGCATAGTTGTCGGTTAATGACTAGCTTCATTTTTGTATTACAATAGCTGTGTGCAGTTACCTTTTTACATATATTTATGTTGGTATTTAGCTTGCAATCAGGAGTTAGTTTTGTTTATTAAGTCAACCTTGTGTAAACATTTCAGCTTACAGATACATATTAATGATACATATTTGATGAAAGGACATTGTAATGTCGATGCAAAGAATAAAATGTTCTTATCCATTAATGTGTCCCCTATTAATTGTCTCTTATGTTTCTTTCAGAGAATGGTCGGATGAAGTGTACAGATTGGGGAGATGAGTACATGAGTATAATATGCATGCTTCCAAGTGATCTATTTAAGTGGATTGTGAAACTTGGCAAATACCAAAGGATGGTTGTATGTAATATCCAATGGTTTCACTGATTTATGTCTAAACGGCTACAGCAGTAAAATACGTTTCAACCACCACTGGACACAGTTCCTGAACTGTCCCTTGATGACATGCTTTATATTATACATTTATCCCATATCAATGTCAAATTGGATTTCGTAACGAAATGGTGGAAATATTGCCGATGTGACAATAAATACCTGTCACTCACTCCCTCACTCATAATGCCTCTTTGTGCTTTATAGCTGGGGCATTGTACGGCATATGTCGTCGTGAGAATTTGTTTTATGTTGCGAAAATGCACTATTAAAAACCCAAAGAAGTAAAACGCAAAGGCGAAATTAGAACAAAAATGCTCTGTTCAATATGCTGACTATAGTTCATTTAGTTCGATTGATACGAGAATGAAACTATGCGTGGCGATAGTTACACGTCCTGTCCACCTGTGTACAGGCTTAATACGACTACGAATTCTTCCCTGTGGAAGTCGCCATGGAAAGACTTAGTGTTTAAATTATGAAGGGAGTCAGCAGTGACACGAGCTCTATATGTTGGTGCGTCGCAATGTTAAAACAACTTTCTCTCACTTTGAATAATGACAAGAATGTGACGATGAATGATTTGGTCGATGTTCCGATGTTTTGGTCACATTCCATAGGCCGACCACCAAGACAAATCTCCGTTTGAAGGATTGGCCGCCCCACACCATCACAACACAGAATATGTTTACCGCAAACGAATCCATCGATTTGTCCAAAACTGCTCGGTGACAAACATTAATAGCAATGTAAGTGGACATACTGTCCTCTCTCTCATCCAGCTAGGGCCCATGCAGGAAGTAAATGTACTGTATGTCCCCATGGTCCCTAGTATGTTGATCTACCTATAGTTGTTGGCAAAATATAGCCTGTTTTTATATTGTATTGCCCTCTATAGTTAAACTGTTTTAGATGTAATTACTAGTTTTAAATTCGAATCTGTGATAATCTAGTTATTTTACTGTCCTTCGTTGACAGGTTTTTACAAATTTACCATTAATTACTATGTATAAACTTCATTGTTCTCGTCATGATATGGCTGAAATATTGCCGATGTGACGATAAATTTTAACTCACTCACTCACCCCTCTCTGGCGGCTATGGAAAAAAATCGGGATTCATCACCGAAGCAGACCCGCCCAACAGAGCCTTACAGTCCCTATCTGTACGTACGGCGTTGCTCTATAGCGTTGGTAGTCGTCGAAGCAGATGTATTGTGTGTCGGGGGGGGGGTCTGGAGTTTCCTCCCCACTCCCTCACAACCACCCAAATAAAGATCAAGGACGGTTGTGCACATGAGCTTACATTTCGTTTTCTCTTTTTCCTATTGCTCTATCATGTGTGGACGGTATGCGGCTAGGGTACTATAGAGTACAGAAGTTTAGACCATTGTATCTACATGTACACGTAGCAAAGCAGTTTCGCAGGTGTATGATTTGTATAGACAATTTGTGGTTTTCACAAAGCATGACAGGAGACTATATCTCTTTTATGTTTTCAATACGTGTTTTATCTAAACAACTTCCTGGTTGCCGGATTGTATTGGTGTTCAGGCAAGTGACTGTGGGCTGTTGATGTGAGAGGTGAGTAGCGCAGAGACATAGTTTAGCTCTTATCCGGAGTAGGTATATAAGTGAAAGATCTGGCATCTCCACTCTTGTACATTGGCCATGTCTCAGAATATGACCCGTGAAGGCCCGGGTTAGAATATTGATCTTCAGTAACCCATGCTTGACGTAAGAGGCGACGAAAGGGATCGGGTGGTCAGGCTCGCTGACTTGGTTTACACATGCCATAGGTTCTCAATTGCACAGATCGATACTGTTGATCACTGGATTGTCTGGTCCAGACTCGATTATTTACAGACCGCCACCATATAACTGCGATATTACTGAGTCCGGCGTAAATATAAACTCACTCACTCACCCTCAGAATGTAGTGTCATTTAGTTTTGATTGTTTTTGCGATATCGAGAAACGAGGTTGTACCAAGTGTCTTTGCAAGCATGACAATATCTGTCCACAGGTTTTGTTTCGTAAGTGTATATTTATCTGTTATGCTTAACCCGGTGTTGATACATTTGCCCTCAGTAAAACAACTAGAATATCACAAGTACAACTGAAACTAGTATGGAGAGTTAAGACTGATAGCACTATTTGGACAATACAATATAAAAACAAGCTATAGATCGCCAACACCAGAAGGTAGATCACCATACTAGGGACAATGGGGACTTACAGTACCTTGGCTACCTGCATGGACCCTAGCTGGATTTACACCATCCCTTCAGCTGCTGGCGATTGTAAGAAATGTTAGCCACAATTAAAATGACAGGAATGCTACGTTTAAAAATCCTGGCAAGTTTAAATTGACTTTGAACATTTTGGGACTTATGTACCCTCTCAAGAGGACAATAATTTTACAATACTTCAACCCCCTTTGAGGATACAGCCACTAACAATCTCAGTTACTAATCTAAACTACCAATAATAAAATATGTATCTATTTACAAATCAGTTAACAAGTTTAATTCTTTTAAAATATCTTGATGGTACAAGTTATGGTGTCTTGGTATGCTGTCAGTGGAACATGTCAAATTCTTTGGTGAACACTGTTCTTTCCTTAATGCATAAAACAATATATCCATTCTTTAAATAAACTTTTAGAACCTTTTAATGTAAGTAAATCACTGGTATACGGTATCGTGTCTTTTAGTTGTAGATGATTTGGTTCCTATACCTGTGTACTGACGTTTGTAGTCCTTTATGTTCTTGTAGAGGTTTTACATGCTACCTGAGAGAGAAAAAGTACACATTGAAAAGGCAACGACCATCCTTGTATCCATATGACAGACTTTGACACTGAACTGAACGGGTTATTACAGAATATAATGTACATGCTATACAGTACACAAGAACTTCAGATATGTTTTGAATAGTTGACCTCCACACCATCTTACAGAATCGTTGCCTAAGTCTCTCATAGTTTAAAGGACATTGTCTGTGTTTCGCGGTAGGTTTGTAGGTTTCTTGTCTCACAACATAGCAACATTCTGTTCATCAGATTGCTGAAACAACTGAAGGGTTTGAAAACAAAACGTCAGAGGAACACTATGTGGGACTTGATGAGAAGACAAAAGTTCCAGCAACTGAAAGTACATACGAGCATATCGACAATGCAACGCCTTATAACAACATAGTCGATCATGTTCAGGATGACAAATGTTCCAGCAACAGAAAATAAATTAGAACATTTGACAATGCACCACCGTACGCTGATCATATTAAGGATGAACTTAATGGTTTTATCATCTACCATGTTGTAAGGGATGCAACATTACTGGACTACATATTCATTGTCCACAAGGTAGTAAGGTAAATAAGTATCGAAACGATCAGATACCACATGTAACATGTATTACATAAACCTTTCATGACCAAAATTTAATGTTTCTCTCTCCTCCTCCTCCTTCTGACACCCGTGAAAAGACAACTCCTCGTGGTGGGTGCTGGGTAACGCTAAGCGCTCTTCAACCCCCCGTTGTGGACCCGGGGTATATTTGGTCCACCAACCTGTTAACCGTGGGTTGTGCCACTGTGTCGGTGGAAAACTGGAGTTTGGTGTTTGAGGGCACTGGTTCCAGGAACAGTGTTCCTTTGCCAAACACACCACTTCGCCCCTTACTTCACCTAGACGGGTGGTTGAATGGGCCCGGTTCAACCAATTGGCTGGTCATGCCAAGCCCTGAGTATTATTGTATTTCACAAAATACTTCAACGTTTTAACTTGTCTTGATAAAAGTCTTGGCCAAATGACCTATCACTTGAATTTCAAGTGCATCTTCATTAATTTTGTAATTTGCCTAGAGTCATATACCCAGAAGGCGGTGGCTCATCGGCCAATCTGGTAGATTCATTAATTCTTTAATTCTTCTACTGGAGTATATCATCCGGGTATCCCTGGTGCTGCAAGTCGGAGATCCACTTGTTATTAGCACTGTCTTTATGACACTCCGTGGCGTTTGGGGAGCTCGGATGATGAACCATTATATAAACAACCATGGAGTACCAAACCCCCTAAACAAACAACAAACGTCCACTAGACAACGACGATGAACGACCTTCAAAATCAATCGATTTCTGGCCACGTTTCCTGGTGCTGGAAATCCTGATAAAACGCCCCTGAAATTAAACCCATTTGCTGTATCAAAGGGTATACATGGCAGTGCGGGAGACGTCAAAAACATTAAACGTTTACGTTCAGGTGCATTGTTAATTGAATGTAGCAAAAGGCAACAGGCATCAAACCTAATGTCAATTGAATCATTTGTGGGTGTCCCTGTCTCAGTGTCAGCACACAGAACACTGAATACCAGCAAAGGCATAATCAGAGACAGGGAATGCTCGTTGACTGACAGATATTGTGTCTGAAATGAAGAACCACGGAGTTAGATATGTCAAAAGGTTCACTACCCACAAAAACAATGAGACTTTTCTAACTAACACCTATTCTCAACCCCGAATCCCCCGCAGTCAATAAGGGCAGGATATTGTAATATTGCAGTAGATATCTATATTTCAAATCCGTTAAGGTGTTATAGATGCCAAAAATATGGTCATGGCGCAAACACTTGCACAAAGCCAGTAACATGTGGTCATTGTAGCGAGACGTCTCATGTCACGGAAGACTGTGACAGTGACTTTAAAAAGTGCGCAAACTGTTCAGGTAGCCATTCTTCTTTTTCAGAAGACTGCAAAATGTGGAAAAAACAAATGGACATTAACATAATTAAATTCACACAAAACATTAGCTTTGCTGATGCAAACAAACTAGTTGAAACTACATTGCCAAATGATACATACGGATATGTCGCTAAGACACCCTCTGAAATCATTCCAAAGGTAAATACATCGCCAGTATCCACATCGTCGGTAACCTGCCAAACAGTTTTGACTTGGGTCAAAACGAACAAGCCAGAAATTGTCACACCCGTGCGTTCTACACATATTTCGGAATCATGTATGTCTACACAAACTGTGGAACCACTTCCTTGCACGCCCCAAACCCACTCAGAAGCAACTTATAATCGTGATACATTTTCTTAGGCGTCTCACATGTCTCAGTCTACCAGTAACGTTCAACCAATCGTAAAAAGCAAAGGCAAACCGAAGCAAGATTTTTTTGAAAAAAACGAAGTGGCAGAGTCCCAAAAGTTACGATGATAAAATCAAATTATGTAACAAATACGGATCACTTGAATACATGGACGTGTCCGAAAACGTCCATTCTAGGGCACATAGCTTGTCGCCCTCGAAAACGGTGCGGGGGTAAATCCCCAATTAATCCGCCTAAAAGATAGGTCTATCTAATAATATCGTGCAGTCGAACTGTAGAGGGCTCCGGACAAATTTTAATGAATTACAGCTATTAATCCAGGATTTAACACCATCGGCGTTCTGTCTGCAAGAGACGTATCTGAAACAGACAGATAATTTTAACTTACGTCAGTTTGAAACGTATCATTATTTTTCCCCTCCAGGTGATAGAGCCACTGGAGGTTCTACTATCCATATACGACAGGATGTTATTCACAGCCCTATTACACTTAGCACTAACTCCAAGCTGTTGCAGTGCGACCTACTCTTGGTGTAGCATTTACGTTATGCTCTCTGTATATTCCGCCTTCATCGAATCTTCAGCTGACTGATCTTCAATCACTCTATGATCAACTCCCAAAGCCATGTGTTATTATGGGTGACCTTAACCGTCACAACCCACTCTGGGGCAGTACTAACACTAATACTAAAGGCAAAATACTGGAAGATTTCATTTCCAATAATGACCTGTGCATATTTAATGATGATTCAAGCACCTATCTGCATCTTGCAACTGGGACTTATCCTTCACTGGATTTGTCTCTTGTAGATTCTAACTTCCTGAATGAATTTGATTGGTCTGTTCATAATGACCTTTGTGGAAGTGACCACTTCACAACTATACTTTCAGAAATATCTCCATCCGATTCTCCATCGTATTCAAGATGGAACTTTTCGAAGGCTAACTGGTCTTTATATCAAACTATATGTAAATCGAAACTGCGACCTGAATGTTTCAGTGATATAACTGATCCCATTCAAACTTTTGCTGACGTTTTAAATGAAATAGCTGATGAGTGTATACCCAATTCCTCTACGACTCCACATGTACGAACACCATGGTTTAATACAGATTGTAGACAAGCCAGAAAAGCGAGGAAAAAGGCCGAGCGTTTTTTCCGCCATCATCCAACTGTCCATAACTTAAATAAATTAAAAAAGCTCAATGCAAAGGCCCAACGTACCTTTTAACAAAACAAACGACAATCTTCGAGAAATTATGTCTCCAAAATTAATTCACGTACGCCAATGTCCAGAGAATGGAACATGGTTCAAAGAATTAAAGGCAAAGGTTCAAAATCTGCAGTTCACCATCTTAAAGATGGCGATAATTTAATAACTGACAAATCTAAAATTGCAGATAAAATTGACGAAACTCTTGCCAAAATTTCATGATCGGCAAATTATGTCCCTGAGTTTCAGTGATATCAGAAACAACAGGAAAAGACAAAACTTAATTTCGAATCAAATAACGGTGAAGATTATAACGAAGTGTTTTCAATACATGAGCTACATACTGCTCTTGAGCAAGCTCATTACACTGCAGCGGGTGAAGACAATATACATTACCAGATACTGAAACACTTACCTGAACCATGTCTGATGACGCTTTTAGATATATTTGACCAAATATGGACGTCTGGAGAATTTCTTCCTTCGTGGCGTAATACCATTGTAGTCCCAATACCAAAACCTGGCAGGGATCATACAGATCCATCTATTTACAGACCGATATCTCTAACTAGTTGTGTCTGTAAAACCATGGAACGTACGGTGAATAATAGATTAACTTGGTATCTTGAAACCAAGATAACCTTATAACAAATATTAAGCCATTCCTGTCTGCTGCCGGCATTGAGCTGGAAAATATAGCTCCGTCCCGTCTTCTTTCTTCTCCTCCTTGGCAACTGGTTAGGCCTGAAGTTGACCTAACTCTGACAAAGTTTAAGAAATCTGAAACTAATGAATTACCTTATAAACAAGAATATAATCAACTAAAACCTAAATATAATACACACAAATCCGTATTTACAGATGGGTCCAAGGACGGTGGCGCGGTGTCATGTGCCACTGTCACTGGATCCAGAACAATATCTTCTAGAATACCTGATAACAGCTCCATTTTTACAGCAGAAGCAAACGCCATCTTAACAGCTCTTAAATATATTCAAAGACATCCCAAACATAAACTATATAAAATATTATATTTTCTGACTCTCTTTCTTGCCTTCAGGCTATTTAAAATCTCTCTTGCAAAGATCCACTTTTAATTGAAATAATCGAATTATATAATGATCTTGCTACTGGCCAATGCGACATCGTCTTCTGTTGGTTACCAAGCCAAGTTGGCATTTCTGGGAATACAATGGCCGATCTTGCTGCAAAGGCAGCACTCAACAAATCTGTGACACCACTTCTTATTCCTTACTCTGATTACAAAGCTTGCATTAGAACCTACATCCGTGATCTGATGCAGAAGAAGTGGGACACCCAAGTATGTATCAATAAATTACATGAAATAAAACCCTGTATCGGTTACACTTACTTGGGTTGTCAGTCCAGATTTGAAGAGGTCATTATCCGGCGATGTCGTATTGGCCATGCAAGGTATACCCATGAATATTTGCTTAAAGGCGAAGATCCTCCGTTTTGCATCCCTTGTCATGAAAGAATCACAGTCAAGCATGTCTTGCTTGACTGCATCGAATATTCCATCACATGGGATAACTATTTCAAAGTAAACACTATGAAGGATCTTTTTAATAATGTCAGTGCTCATTTAATTATTGCATTTTTCAAAGAATTAGATTTGTTAAGTGATTTGTAAATAGATATATATTTTATTATTGGTAGTTTGAATTAGTAACTGAGATTGTTAGTGGCTGTACTCTCAAAGGGGGTTGAAGTAGCGTAAAATTATTGTCCTGCTGCGAGTGTCCGTAAGTCCAAAAACATTTCAAGTCAGTTTAAGTGTACCAGATTTTTAATCGTAGTATTTTTGTGTTTTTAATGTATGGCTAAATCTCAGTACCAACGCCAATGGCTGAAGGGATGGTGTAAATCGAGCTAGGGTCCATGCAGGTAACAAAAGTACTCGAAGTCCCCATAGGCCTTAGTATGTTGATCTACCTTCTGTTGTTGGCGATCTATAGCCCATTTTTACATTGTATTGTCTTCTTTAATTGGAATATTTTAGCTTTGTTCTCTAGTTTTATATTAATATCTGTGATTATCTAGTACTTTTACTGTCCTTCGTCGGCAGGTTTTTGTAATCTCTCTATATATTCTATTTCAATGTCAAGTGTTTTCGTCACGATACGACTGAAATATTGCCGATATTACGTTAAATAATAACTCACTCACTCGGATACAATACAAAGTTTGTTTATCTACGAAACCAACCTGCTTGGAGCCTTGCAGGTCAACTCTCCATATCAACATGTAAATGGTACATTCAGCGTCAATGGTCATGTTTTTATTTGGATTTCTTGTTATTGTGATCGCAAAGTATATCTAGTCATATGATCTAAGCGGGACAGTGACTTTGCTTACCTTATATGTGAGCAGAAAGAGAAGTTGAGAGTGTGATATCCAATATTTGTTCATCATACACCCGGGCCTTTAAGGCTTTACAATGTCAATTTCAATGCATAATGAGCTGCACCACCGTCAATGCACACAAGACAACCCGTCGTATTGATCATGTGACCTCATCTGTCATACATGTTATTTTCTTCCTGGTTGCCGATATGAACGTGCTGTGAGACTGTGTTCTATGCGGGATGCCCTTGTTCGAAGCGAGTACATACTTCAGTCATTGAATTAGTTGTGATCCATTGAATATATATGACTGACGACTTACGACTGACGATTTAGTTTCAGTTTTAGATTCATATTGCTTGGTGACAATCGTTTTCATATTATCATTATCACCAAAGGGCTTGTCCGTTACGCTTTTGAATACAGCTTATTATTGACAATACAGGCTGATATTTCATCTTTACGAACCTTGTAGTGTCTTCGTGAACTCAAAGCTTAACTCTTTCTTGAAACATGTCACGCAAATATGAACACGGTCTGTAGTGTGGGGATGCTCCACTGAATATTTACAGTACAGACAGTTTGCATTTTGTAAACCCTCAACGGAGCACTGTGTTTACTTTTACACTGCAGTTCAGTGTCACGTTATTGCTCAGACATGGAGACGTGGGAGAGAAATATAGTATTACATGCGACGTTCCCTGAACGGAGAACCTTAACCTTTCAACTCTCGGGCTTGAATTTGCACGAAAGTCTATTGATGACAATAAATTATTTGCTTTCAATCTACTATTTTCTCGTTGCTTTCATTATTTTCTTGTTTCTTCGACTATGTGTTCACTAGTGCAAATATTATTTGAAGAAGTGTTGGGGGGGAAAAGAAATGGCACCATGAGTTCGTAAAAAGAGTAAGGAATTCCTGTCATTCATACAAGTTACATTATGTTTGTTCCACGAAACTGCGCAGCAGAATTGCTGCCATGAGACGGTAGCATTTAAACCACCCAACCAGACAATCACATGGACACATGTTCAACAGACAATTGTCATTCTGTTATTCGAAAGTACAAAAAGCTTTATGTCTATAAAAAGGTACAACTGAAAAATATGCTTAATATGATGCTTTTCATTTTAACTGGACACTTGTCAAAACATCGCTTTACCAGCCCCTAAAGCACTCCAGTATGGCCATAAAAAGACGACAAGCAAATTCAGGAACTCCACACAACTTGTATTTATCAAATATGTGCCAAACCCCGCATGTCGCTGTAGTGTTTGAGGATATTAGAGATATGAAAGGGTGTAATTGTTTTCCTCTCAAGAAGGAGTTTAATAATGCACACGGTTATAGCTATATAATAGATGTTGTGTGAACGAACAAGGTGAACGTGAGACGCAACTCCGCACCCCTTTATTTGAAGGAACATATTCTATGGTCTTATTTTATCATGGCATATCAGGTTTTAGACGACAAGACAATCAAATGATGGACCAGAAATCGATAATCGGAAGTGTCAATGCTGAATTACGAAATTAATCATTGTTCATTGTTAAACAATGTATTCATTTTTGTAAACCAAGTTGATTAATGAAATAAAATGGAGTACTTTAATGGATCAATTGTTATTCGAATGTAACAAACAGCTTTATGTGCCAAATGCTGAATCGTCTGCCTAAGCTGAAAAGGTGTCACTGAAAAAAACCGTTTTGTGAATGTATTTCAGTCACATTAACACCAATAAAAATCACTCTACTTGACTCCAAGCACTAGAACAAAGCCGAGCAATTGCAGAAACACCACTCGACATATAATAGTGTATAGACTAACTAAAATCTGACACGTACCTGGGTAGATGGTGCTGTGCCAATTCGTTGTTTGAGGAAATCAGTGATATGATTGCGTGGAATTGTTTTCCTCTCAGGATACTATACTGTATGTTCATTGTTTAAAAATGCACCCAGGATTAACGTGAGACGGTATGGTATATTTGGTTTCGTTTGTTTTCTCCTTGTTTAATCCCACACAGAGGCTGTAAATAGTCGAGTCTGGTCCAGATATTCAAGTAACTGACATCACGAGCATCGATCTATGCAGCTGGGATATGATGACATGTATTAACCATGTCAGCCAGCCTGACCACCCGATCCCGTTAGTCGCCTGTTATGACAGGCATTGGGTTGCTAAAATCAATTCCACTCTGGATCATAAGTGTTTTGGAATACTGTTACATATTATAAATATTTCGAATTTGTGTCTGAGGTTAAAAACATGTTAACAATTCGCTGAGAAAAACTGAAAGATCTAAAGCTCTTTACTTTGCACGGTCGGGAAAGTTTGGCTGTTATGTGATCAAGACTGTGAATATATTCTGTTTGTTTTCATTCAGGTATACGGCAGGGGTTGGTTTTGAATTGGACTGCTTGTGGTCTGTGTCTCTGCTACTCTCACTGGTAAGGACTTCATTCACAGAATGTAAAAGTTTAATATCTGATATGTTTATTGGTGTGTTTGAATATGATCACTTTCAATCGAGTTGAGTTATCTATTTTCATTCAGATGCCGAGTGTCACTGTAACACCACTACTGCCTGTGACATGTTCCCCTTTACTCCCTGTAGCCAGGTCGGTGATCCAGACAGATGTCAGGAAGGATGGTTCGGTTCCTACTGCCAGAAACGTGAGTATGATTTAGATAGTGAGATGTTGCATCATGTTTACAAATAACCGATATTTCTTATGCTTATTAAGTATCTATATTTCAGAAAACATTGCCTTAGGGAGACTTTGTAACCAGAGTAGTATACTGCAAGATCTTCCAACTCTGTATCAAGCAGCCCTTGGTGTAGACGGCAGAGCCACCACAAATGCCTCGAGCTGGCCACAGACATGTGCCCATACAAAGAATGAGTCAAATCCCTCCTGGACCGTGAACCTGAACACTTCAGTTCGAGGGAAGATACAACACATCAGACTTTATATACGCGACAGGCGTGAGTACACATATATCATTAAGAAAGTCAAGGATGACAAAATCTGACACTGCAAGATGAGGTTTTTTTTGAAAATCGAGGGAATATAAATTTCACCTTTCAATTGACAACCTTGAATTGAGCGGCATGTCAGTCAACAGCGCCGTATACTATGTAGAACGTGCAGCATATTAACAGTCAGTATGTTCTGCAAGTTTTATGCTGTGCTGAAATAATTTGACAATGACTGATAACAATAGGCATAACACATAACATAGACATGCTAATGGTCTGTCAGGCCTACATTTGTTGGTGCAACATTGTTCCAACCTCACCTAACAAAACTGTGAGTCTCAGCGGATTACATGAAAACCATGTACTTTAAATATATACAAATTCATTTAGCGTCACGTATGACATTACATGTGAGGTAGCGTGTACTGTTAATAGTGAATATTAAATATTCATTAGTCTTTTCATCGGGCTCTTATATCGCTGTGTTTGTTTAAAGTAAACATACTCATGTGTGCAGTCATGATATCTGGTTGACAGCCCGTTCAATCAGTAACAGGCTCAAATGCACACAAAGCGTATGCTTTATCACAACTAACATACATGATCACACAATTCTCATAACGGATATCCTGTATCCATGTGCATCGAACTTGAACCTTGTATCTTTCAGATAAATGAGGATATCTTTTCACGTATGTAACAATAGACGTACACGTACACATATTTATTGAAAGCCATACAACAGTCGCTTTCACTGAAACAAGCAATGTCTGTAATGTAGCATTCTTGATCATACAGAAATGCATAAAACATGTTTACATCACCGACCAACCATTTCGGTAGTAGCCGCTGTTATGATAAATATATATGAATATCAATGATAAAATTATCTTCCTTGTGTAGTTTGACAAAGAAAAAAAGATGGCTCTAAAAAGCAAACGGTGTGTGTGAATGTGTGTTTATGAGTGTGTGTGTGTGTGTGTGCATGGGTTTGTGTGTGAGTGTGCGTGTGTATGTGTTGCTGGAACAAATATGATATAACCGTCATCATTTGAAATGTGGTTTCGAGCAATGCATATTGAGGAAATATTGCTGTAATTCACGAATAACGCCACATGGATTTCATTTAATCATTCTTAATATTGTCATAAAAGAATCATAGGGAATAAGAGTAATATTTAATCCGATTCATCTTTCGTTGTATGTTAGTGTTAAGCGTCAGTATCCAGTCGGCCTGTTACAACTGAATTCTAAAGTAAGACTGGAACTGAACACGTTACACTATATCGTGGCAAACGTTCATATCCTGACTTAGACAACAGAAGTTGCGTAAATAATCTTAGTTTCTTTTCACGTCATCTTCATCCATGTAACATTTAACAGATTGTGATTAGATCGCAATTAATACCTATGATATGTTACAATCATTTTCGAACAGTTCAGGAGAGAAGCAACGGCATGGAGATACTTGTGGGCAGCCAGATGTGCTACAACTGGTCATCAACTGAACATCCTCCTCCTATAGCTAACTTCACCTGCCGCCAGCCACTGACAGGAACCACGGTCACTATACGGATACCTGGTCCAATGAAATTCCTTACTTTGTGTGAAGTGCAGATATTTGGTATGTCATGGAAGTGTCATACTATGAAAGAGATGACGGCTAAAGAATCCAGTATGAGGAACAGATAGATCTCTATGTATAGTAGTAGATACTTTCCCCATCTTCAACAGCTTTAAGTGTATCGAAATTACATATATGAATTATTCTAGTTTTAAGAACGCCATCAGTAAAACGATTCATAATTATCTCACATAATCCATTAAAGGTTCATTCACAGCGATCACCGGATATATTAGTACAGACAAAATACAATACAGACCCCCCAAAAAAAATAAAATAAAAAAAGAAGAAGAGGGACAACAACTAAATACGAACAAATCCGGAGATATACATAAGAATGCTATATTTAGGATAAATAATGCTTGTTCATGTACATATTCTCCTACTTCAAATGTAGAGTTTAGGTTCGCAATGAGGATGAAACTTTCTCGAGTACTAGAGCCTGACGTTTACTGTAATCCGGAATATAAGCTATGTTAAATATGACCACTGTCCATATAGCATTGGAAAAATGGATTTGGACTTATGATATTTAGTTTGCAGTGATGGGTGGTTTTCTGAGGATTGTGACAAACAGTGCCGATGCCGTAACAGTACTGATGTATGTGACAAGATCACTGGTCATTGTTCTAGTGGATGTTTCCCAGGATATCATGGCACCGACTGTCAAGCAGGTATGGTAGGAAAGGAGTTACATTCAAAGTTATTTTCCAAAAGAGCAAAATCTGAATTTTTCATTTTCCCATTTGTGTGTGTTTTCCATTTTGTAATGGTATGTCAGAGGATGTAAGTAGATGATCTCCAGGTCTTGTGAAACTGTCTACAAACAGGGAGCTAGAATTTGCACTGAAATTTGATGCAGATGTCTCACACGATCTGCTAAGTATGGTTGTATTTTCATTTTTTAAATACCTTCACCATGATGAAGCTGAATGTTTATCGGCTGTACTCGCCACAATAACACTTTACACCAATGCTTATAACAGTAAATGTATGTTAATGCAATAACCATCTGATTAATTCCAAAAGTAGTTGGTTTGTGTTATTGTAACCAGTCAAATGACGTATGAATTTTATTTATTATATGTCAAAATGTCATTTTTTTTACAGTAAATATATTTTCCACAAGTGATACACTGATCCTGATCAATGCAAGTAAATAGTGGTATCATCTCAAAGTGTGTGTTTGTTCTTATATCTATTCTTTATGTGCAGCATGTCAAGATGGTAAGTTTGGTGATAACTGTGCCTCCAAGTGTGGAAACTGCCTCAGTGGTGTCATCTGTAACAAGACCACGGGAGCATGTCCTGGAGGAAGTGCAGCAGGATGGGTCAGTGACGACTCGTGTATGGAAGGTTAGTACACACACTCTCGACCACAGTAAGATAAAGGTGACCACAAAACATATTGCTGGCTCCGTTTGAGGTTTATGGTATACAGTACAACCCAAGTTAGGAACCTTATCAACCATGTTGCAATCTCTTCTATTACGCTTTTTGTATATTATTGGGTTTTTTATAGTTTTGCTTACGCTATAACATTTCTTAGTTATTTGGGCATTCCCAACCTTTACTATTTTCAAATATCGTGGAGTCAACGAGATATCGATGCTTTAGGTATAAGGGATTCGACCAGGATCATTCAGTTCCACTGACCATGAAATATCAAGTATTACGATTAGCACTGTTAACGCCTGGACAATAACTTTATTGTTGATGATTCATTACTTTACATTTGCAAACAGTACTTCCAAGCTGAAACGATAAGCTGCAAACAATTTGTTTTACGTGGTAACGAATATCTTACATGGGCGGGACGCGGCCATAATGCTAAAATCCAACATTATCATGAAAGACCATGCACGTATTTCATATTGAAATCGACATATCTGAGACATATACTACATTTTTCGAACTATATCTAACGTATGTTGCAGAATGAATACATTTTCCTTCAATGCGTATTCAATGTTGTATCAAGCATCATGATGTTAATAAGCTTGATCCAAGTAATTGGATCAAATAACCCAATGAACCTTAGCTACCAACTATCATATAACACCCAGTCAGTATCTCCCAGTACACGCAGGCCTCTGACACCTGATAACAACAAGCATGAACAAAGCAGGCCTGACAGCCGAAGCTTATAATTATGCAGTCTTGTTGTCATTGTAACCTGACTCATTGCTGAGTGTATGAGATCCGCCGGGTGTCAATAGAGACGTCTAGTAATTGTAAAGGAATTTCTTCTGTTTCCAATCTGCAAAACCAACATGATATCATTATATGGATTACAAGTTCAGCTAAATTGCTAGTACCAATGTTGAGAAGACCATCTCTGTTTAGTACGTTCACAAGCGGAATAGAACCCACGTCATGTGATATCGGTGTACAAATGAGTGAGTGAGTGAGTTTTGTTTTACGGCGTACTCAGCAATATTGCAGCTATATGGCGGCGGTCTGTAAATAATCAAGTCTTGACCAGACAATCCAGTGATCAACAGCATTAGCATCGATCTGCGCAATTGGGAACGATGACATGTGTCAACCGATCCCGTTAGTCGCCTCTTACGACAAGCATGGATTACTGAAGATCAATATTCTAACCCGGACCTTCACGGCTATGTACAAATGAGGATGTACAAGTGCTCCATAAATAGGAACGATGTTGACTAGGATAAAGGCGTCACACTAGCGTTATTTCCCATGGGGCGTGTGCCACTTTACAGTTTCTTCCGGGTTGTTTAAAGACATTGTTAATATTCCAACTAAACCGGTTCGTGGTAATATGTTTACAATTGTCATTCGTTATTCAAGTTGTGTCAACAGACATTGCACCCTGTACCCCACTCTCTTGTAAACATTCAATCATTGTTTACATGTTTCCATGGATTGTCATCCCTTCTTACAACCATTTAAAGTGCTTCTTGAACCAAACATTCATCTTGTACTTTCCTCTTTGAAACAAAACCATGTTCAAGATTAAGAGCTAGGACTTCGTATCTTAATATTGATACAGCAGGCGGAGGGGTATCTCAAGTCATGATGGGTTATGTGTTTACTATAATATGCAATAAATAGAATATTATAGAATATCATTTTACAATTATCTGTCCATCTCTAAATGAAGTGAGAAAACAGCATATTCCTAGGCGAGGTATTATATGTCAATCAAAAGAGTAATCAACAAACTGATATCTAAGACTTGTTACAACGAGATAACATTGTTAATAAGCTTCTGTAAAATATAGAAAAGTTTAATCACGTATGAATAACATTGAATGTTTATACAATTTCGTTATTTATGTCATCATATGTCACCATCTAATGTTAATACAATGTATATGTTTGTCATTTGTCACCACTTTCTGTTAAAAGTAGTGTATCTGTTTATCATTCGTCACCACCTTCAGTAAAACTAGTATTAAAATTGTAGCTAATTTGATGCTTGCTTGTCTGTTGGGAGTTAAATAGATTCACATATTGTACCCGTGTGAGGAATCGAACTGGGGTCTTCGGCGGGACGAGCGACTACTTGGCCACACCACCGCCCCTCCAATGTGTGAACGATAACTTCTTTGAGAGGCATTTCGAAGTTGGAGCAGTAAGAAGGATAACAATAAATGGATGAACAACTTAAATAAATCCATAAAGAAGTTGTTCATCCATATATTGATATCCTTCCTTAATGTGTGAACGATTAAGGGCAGAACCATAAAATTGGTTAAGCGAGCAAACTTCCAGCCCGGACGTCCAGCGATAGGCCTAACTGTACTTCTATTTCACGATCAGGTATCCCTAGTTTGGCGCTGACAACATTTGAGATTCGGATGATCAAACTAAAACGGTATGCCGTTCACAGTAGAGGTTTCACCTGCACGGCTTTTATGGTCGTCCGAGGAGACACTTGCGTTTCAACGTCGTCATTGCGTTAAGTGTGTGACATCACAGCCAAATGGATTGTTTGAATGGTTTAACAAGCTGGACAACATCTGTAGAGTTGTGCCCGATGCTTTCCGATGCAAATACAGGGACGAAATATCTTTACTTGACATATGGAACAACATCCAACGGGTTGGGTTCAACTGTTAGGTATTTTGTCGCCCGTGTCAGCGCAAATGGCTGTCACACCATTGTCAACTGAGATTTTGCATTTACCCATCTTTAAAAGGAGAATAACTCTCCCTTTTGTTATCAGGATGTGTTTCGTCCATGTACTTTTTGTGATGAAACATTGCTTAGACGAATGAACAACTGTTTTGTAGCATAACAACATATTATTTAGATCAGTTTTAAAATACAACACATTTACTGGTACAAAACATACACAAGAGAGTGCGAAAGTACCAAAAGAAAAAAACTTCTGAGTGTTATTGAAAAGGAATATCGTACGAATATATAAACTGACGTACAAAGAAAGTACACACTTGATGCTTTGGTAAAATATTTTCTTGAAAACAGCGTTAAAATTAGAAAAGTGTTTTGATTGTAACCTACAAGTCACAAACATTGTGGACGTGTTGCAATAACACTAGATGTCTTACCCAATTACAATGTTCCTAGCAAAATATTTGCTTAGTTGGGAATAGTTTCAATACACCCGGTGTGTACTTTCTTTTGTACAAAGGTATATATTGCTTTGCTTTGTGTAGTAACTGACAACAGGTGAACCCAGGAGGTCTAAAGGGTTTGTGCTATTAACTCATTAAGGCCGAGAGACGCATATATGGGGCAAATTAATCAGCTCCTCACAGCGAGTGACGTGTTTATAGGGCAGGTAATTAGCAGTTTCTCACAGCGAGAGCCACATACAGTCGTCAACAGAAAGCACCTCTTATTCAGCGAGAGACGCACATGTGTGTTGTACTTTTAAAAATCGCACTGTACCTATTATTTCAACCAATTTAGCAGTACTGAGCAAATGTTAGCTTTTCTTACGAGAGATCCCACCTTTAGTATCAATCAGAAGAAGTATTTAAAGTGTTTTGATAACAATTGCTAATCATTATCATAGGCTTGTACAGCGTTTAGCAAATGAACGCATGTCGGCGAGAAAGGGGATTATGATGTTTTTACAGAGGTAAGTGCCTGGTACTCTTCCTTGGGAATGGATACTAAAATACTTCGTATGCACCTTGATTGAATTAGATGTAATGGTTTAGAGGTTACTAAAAATTATATTTCCTTCAACTACCTAATAAATAGGAAACAATATACGAAATTTCAAGGACATACAAAGAATTCAAACACAATAGAATAGTTTGAATTTACTTTTTAGGCATCATTACGTTGTCATGTTTCATATACTGAAACATAATGTATAAACACAAGTAATTATACATCCAAGCTCGAATAGATTAAACATAATTGAACTTACTAATTTGAAGTTTACTGAATTGTAACTAGTTGTTTTCCATAATCTAAAGTTCGTAATGTTACCTAAGCGAATATAAAGTGATAAGTCGCGCCTTTGCATCGAATACATATATACATGTCAGTGTTATTACTGTCAACGCGTGGATTATATGTCAACTGGGGAATTAGCTCATAATTAAGATGAAGTGTGCGTTGATAAAGACGAAGGCATAGTTGAGTTCAAACGTCTTTAGTACATGACAAACAAATACACAAGACATGAGCGAGGTGAGCGGAGTACCTGCTCAACCCCAGGGCGTTTCCTACGAGCGGCATTATCCTGCTCGTGGTCGCCCCAACAGACAGTCCAAATACCGAACTCGTACTCCTTCACTGTCTAGATGTGAGCATACTAAGTATATATACAGTTTTTGACAACAATGGACAGGCGACGACTCATCAATGGACAGACAGAAAAACAATAGCACTTCCTTGACCAGTTGATGTGATGGCAGACACGGCCAAGGGGGATTACCAATGAAGGTTATAAATGTCTTATACAATAATTAATGGGCTGACAAGTCAATTTACAATGCGGTAGTGATAAGGATGTACAGTAGTGATTAAAAATACAGCTTAGCGTCATATATATATTACAATAAAGTCTCACATGTCTTGAGTACATAGTTTTGGACTTTTTAAATATTTGGACGATGGCTGTCCTGAATTAGTCCCTATAACATTACAACAATGAAATGTTTTACTACGTTTGTTACAAAAGACAGTAAGTTGGTAATTCAAAACATTGTCACACATGGACAGAAGTAATATCATAAGTTATTACATGTAAGCCATACAAAGGTATTTCAAGCATTTTTGTTCAAGCTGTTGAGAGTTTCATGTTGATTTGAATTGTCAGTTTGTGACAAGTGTAAAATAAACAGATGCGCTGTTATATCATTGGACATCTTGCTTTATGGAGTCACGCCCCTCTCTGTGATGTTTATACATGCATGCACGCACATCTTTAATCTTATGAACCTCGTTTGCATTCAGTAAGATATAGGCACGCCCACCTTCATAAATATTGGGGGTGGGGGTGTCAACTGCAAGTTTATACACTATAATAATTCAGTATAGTGTCACCTCGTGAATTCTGTAATGCGTGTACTCTAGTTTGGATAGTCATTCGTATCAAGGTGAAGATTATATTTCCATGTACAGCAAACCATTATGTTTTATGTACTAGTTGTGTGCATAAAATGTATATGAAAATAAATACTACCTCTACTCAGTGGTTGGATTTCAATCGCTTTGTTTTACTTATCGAAAAACACTAAAATGAGGACAAATAAACTCGCCAAAGTGACTATCTACTCCTATTTGTCTTATGTGCATATTTCATACATCGTTACCAGTGTGTATGTTTACAATACACAAACTGTTACATGATAGCTTGAGTTGATAAATCCGAAACCAAGCATATCGACTGGTCAACGATATAGCCAATAACCAATCTCTATCCAAGCTGTTGAGTGACCAAACGTGCTCTTCAGAAATTTCGCCCACGCCCCATCACCTGTCCTTTCCTCTGTGACAGGTATCTCATGATACGATTGGTCGCAGATAGCATATGACCAGCCACTACATTGAACAGTTGAGATACCAAACGTTCTCTTCGGGAAATTTGATGAAGCCCTATCATGTGACTCTTTGTTTTATCTGTCCGTTTCAGATACGTCTGTTGCAGACAGAACGCTGATGGTGTTAAATCCTGGATTAATAGCTGTATTTCATTAAAATTTGTCCGTAGTCCTCTACAGTTCCACTGCACGATATGTTTAGATAGACCTATCTTTAAGGCGGATTAATTGGGGATCTACCCCGCACCGTTTTCGAGGGCGACAAGGTATGTGCCCTAGAATGGACGTTTTCGGACACGTCCATGTCCTCAAGTGATCCGTATTTGTTAAACAATTTGATTTTATCATCTGCCCCTTTTGGGGTTCTGCCACTTTGTTTCTTCAAAGCATCTGGCTTTGGTTTGCCTTTGTTTTTAACTATTTGTTGAACGTTTGATGTTAATTTGAGACCTTTGATTCGACTGAGAAGATGTGTCATGGTCATAAGATGGTTCTGATTGGAGTTGGGGTGTGTCAGGAAGTGTATCTGCAGTTTGTGTAGATATTGCAGGACAAAATCTTCGGAGAATCTGTTTTTATCCAAGTCAAGTTCGTCTGACAGCTGACAGATGATGTAATTACTGATGGGGTTCTGTCTGAAGATGTTTTGGCTTTTGAAGCATAAGTTTCCTGAATTTCCGATCTCAAGACAAGATTTGGCATCAGCAAAACTGATATTTTGAGTCAACTTGATCTTATTTATCTCCATCTGCTGTTTCCAAATGAGACAATCTTTTGAGAACGATGAGTGATCACCTGCACAATTGGTTCACTTCTTAAAGGTACTGACACAATCTTCTGTTGTATGCGTCTTCTCACCACAGTGAGCACACACAACAGACAATGTGCAAGTATTAACACCGTGTCCGTATTTCTGATATTTGAAACACCGCAGAGGACTTGGGATGTACACATCAACTTTTACATTGCAGTAACCTGCCTTGACTGATGGTGGAGGATTCGGGGCAGAGAAAGAAAAGAGATATGTATTGGTTTGCACAGTTTCATTATTTTTCCGGGTTGTAAACCTTTTCACGTAAAGGACTCCTTGATCTTTCATCTCTGTGACAATGTCAATTTCCGTCATATCTGCAAAGAGACGATCTCGGTCTCGTACAATACCCTTACTGGTGTTAAGTGTTCTGTGTGCAGAGACCATAACCGGAACTCCGACAAACAGCTCTGTGGACAGCAGGTTAGTTGCTTGCTGCTTTCTGTGACACTCGAGCAATAGCGTACGCAAGCAAGCAAGCGTTTAACGTTTTTCATTTCACCTGCTATGCCGTGGATACCTTTTGATACTGCAAACGGATTTAGCTTCAATGGAGTTTTATCAAGAGTCTCAAGAACGAGGAAACGTGGCCAGTAATCAACGGATTTTGAGGGTCGCTGTTCGTCGTCATCAGTATCGAGTGGACGTTTCGTTTTTTTGTTTGGGGTTTCGTAAGCCATGTTGAGTTTATTTTGATTCGTCATCCGAGCTCCCCACCCACCACGGAGTATCATAAAGACAATGCTGATCGCAAGTGGATTTCCAACTTGCAGCACCAAGGATACCCGGATGATATACTCAAGCAGAATAATCAACAAGTAATTATTCCACCAGATTGGCCCATGAGCCACTGCCTTCTGGACATAGGACTCTAGGTAACATATTAAATTGTACAGTCAAAATTGTACATTAAATTGAGTTGTACAGTCAAAATACAAATATAATATCATAGAGCCGAGACACCTGACAAAATGATTCTAAATAATTTTAAAAATTTGTACAGCAAAATTTACATGTACAGGGCTTAGCATGACCAGCCGATTGATAGAACCGGGCCATTTGTACCACCCGTCTAGGTGAAGTAAGGGGCGAAGTGGTGTGTTGGGCAAAGGAACACTGTTCCTGGAACCAGTGCCCTCCACCACCAGCCTCCCGTCCTCCACCGACACAGGGGCGCAACCCACGGCAAACGGGTTGGTGGACCAAATATCCCCCCGGGTCCACAATGGGGGGTCGAAGAGCTCTTGGCGTTACCCAGCACCCACCACGAGGAGGTGGCTCTTCACGGGTGCCGCCAAAGTGCAGACGTGAATTGTCGAACATTACATGTACATGTAACAAAGAAGTTTCAAACTTGTATAATGTGCCAAGTGTATAATATACAATGTATATTTTATAAACTTGCTCCAAAACCTCTACCGGGTTTTAGGAGACCAATGTACATTGTATGCAGTATTCTATGTCTGTAAAAATGCTTTCACGACTTGCTTCACTTGATTCACTTCCTGGTCGCCTGGACATATATTGCAGTACAGACAGGCAGCTGTGAGTTGTTGGTGTAAGAGGTGAGTAGAAAGATAGTTTTGTTCTACTCCGTCGTGTGTATATAAGTGACAGAACCTCATGTGATTGGGTATGTGTATCGATAGAAGATCCTATATGCGACACTATCCTATTAGTTAAATGACAAAACAATGAGCAAACATCGTTACCCCTGCTTTCATACAGCATGCTGCATGCCCCAGGCCAAATCTTAGTCTATGAAAACCTTTCTTGGCGTGGCGTGGTGGGGCGTGGCGTGGCGTGGCGTGGCGAGGGTTCTGTTGAAAAATATACACCCATGATAATTCGAAATATCATTTTAAATCAGAGTGTCTATTCGTATCAGAGTATTTTCGTGTTTATAAATGTGTTTTAACTGCCCCCATCCTAGCTGATATCAGGTAAGTAGTAGTAGGTGTCCCTTTACCCGGAAAACGGTCAAGCGTTATTCATCTACATTCGGCAAAATCGAAAACAGCTTTAATCTCTCGGAGCGCGACCGCCCACACCCACAAAGTAAATAATCCCATCCCAGTAAGTAAAAAAATACCCCGCGTCCGATGTAGCACTGCGCACGTCTTTTGAACTTCATAAGACTAAACTAAGCCGTGTTCAAACAACACTCCGCGAGAGAGATAAAACGAAGTGATGTGGCGCCTACGTGTCAGGTACAAAAGCGCTCGCAACGCTCAATCGCTTTCAATCATCCCGTGGACTACTGCCACATCGCAATCTATCATGAAACAATATAAATGGGTGACTATCGCATTTCCACCTCGAACTCAAAGGCAACATTTTGGTGAAGAAGTAATTACATCCACGTCCGACGAATGGTTTCCCACAAAGAGGGAGTGTTTAAATCACCTTAGATATAGAAGAGGAAATCTTCTGGACACGGATTTACCGGATTCCTGGGGTTCCGTTCACTTTTTCTCATCTATTCCAGAAAACATTGGTTACGGATTTGCTATAGTTCAACAAATTCATGGATTTTATAGTGGACGAAGTGGAATCGCACAACATCAATCTATGTCTGGAGGAACTTTTAACTCGTGCCTACATAGATACAGCCCGTCAGAGCGCTATCCCTATACAAATAACTCGGGATGAAATATCTAAATTCGTCAAAGAACTATTATTATCTTCAATCGATGAAGTTGAAGTCACCCGCCGCTGGAAAATTCTCATTTCTGAAACTCCGATCCTATGGAATGTATCGCCTCTATACCTACTTAAATACGAGTGCCGAGATTATCGTGACACAATATTGAAAATGGACCGCTGGATAGAGCGAGTAATCAAAATTATTTTCGCGCAAATACCAAACCGGTCAATGTAAAGTATGAACAGGGCAGAACTTTACTGACGCAACTATTTTGATCCAAGACAACCGGGAGCATTTGCCGGAGCACAGAAATTCGCCCAAGCCCTCGCGAACGATCACCCAAACGTGAAATCGCGACATGTTTTAAAATGGTTACAGAAACAGGAAGCCTATTCTCTTCATCAGCAGCCATCAAAGAACTTTAAGAGAAACAAGGTCATTGTCAGCGGAATCAATGTTCAAACGGACGCGGATCTATGCGATGTTGGAAATCTGTCGGAATTCAATGACGGAATAAAATACATTCTTATCCTAATCGATTGTTTCTCCAGATATGTATGGTATGCTACAGTGAAAGACAAATCGTCGAAAACGATAGCAAATGCCATGGACAGGGTGTTGAGCTCCATGGACAAACCCCCGTTCCTTCTATGCACAGACAAGGGAACGGAATTTCGAAACAAGTCGGTAAACAAGTTATTTAAGAACTTTCACGTTAAACACTTCATTACGCATAATTCCGACGTAAAAGCCAACTACGCAGAACGGTTTATTCGCACGCTTAGGACTCTCATGTTCAGATATTTCACTTACAAAAATACCTACAAGTATCTAGATGTTTTACCGGATCTTATTTTCAACTATAATCATCGACCTCACAAAGGATTGAGAGGGAGGTCTCCCACTCGCCATAACGCCCAACATTGAAGCCGAGGTCTGGTTAGAAAACTATGAACCCTCAAAGGATATATTCGGGGTTCCAAGACCCAACCTAAACCAAACGCAACAAGAACGAATACGTTATTGCATTATATAAAAAACAAGATATAAATTCAAAATTCGGAGACTTTGTGCGCATTTCATTGATCAAGCGTACCTTTGAAAAGGAATACGAGCAGAAGTGGTCTGAAGAGATTTTCCGAATTACCAAACGTCGGATAAGGGATAAACTCGCTATCTGTTGGTTCGAGGACTTACAATCGGATCCGTTACAGGGAACATTTTACGAGGAAGAGCTCCAGAAATATCGCAGAAACCCGTATGAAGTCGACTGGAGCATAGAAAACATTTTAAAGAGGAGAACCAAGCGTTGGCAGAACAATGAGAAGATAAAACAAGTGTAATGCGGAAATGGAGAGGGTTTCCCAAGAAATTCAACTCCTGGATTAACGCAGAGATCAAGTGAAAGATTTAACGTGATGGAGTGGATTGTTATTAGTAGCTTAATTTGACAATATGGACTACTTTCCGGGTAACAAACCTCATCAGTTTTCTGCCTATTTAAAACAACCACTCCATCTTGAAGGACAGTGGTCCGTTTCTTTGAGAGAGTTTTACGCAACTGCATCACCTGCGTTATCACCTCCTCCCGTTACCCGTGGCAAACAGCGGAAGAAGAAAGCTACCGATGACCTTTTGTATATATATTGTTGGATATGCGAACCCATAATAGTCCAAAGCCAACACCTTCTCCGACGCGTATTATCCACTACCGAACGTATGTGGAACGTGTTAATTTCAGATCCTTACGACATCCCATTAAGGATCGTTAATGACACCGTACAACAATTCGATACCTATATTACAGATGCCTCTGGAAAACCCGCCACATTCTTATCGAACGCCTCGTCCGTGACTTTACAACTACGACAATATCCCTTCATTGTTTAATCATGTCAAATGAAACCTATTCCGAACATGGGATGATAAACTCTACATACCAAACCCGACGTTGTGGCGCAAATATTATGCAAACCTAGCGCCAAGGCAAAACGAGCAATCATCAGTTCTCAGAGGGAGCTCAGAGTATATCCACTCTGCACAATATATCCGCCATGATAAATCTACCCCACGTGACATGAAGCCCGTCCATGCAGTCTGACTCTTTAAGGATATAAAAATTGGTAACACCCCAGTGAACGAGGCGGTAGATCAAGCTAAAAGCCGAAATCATAATGGAACCCTCGAAACCGTTTCCCGCATCGCGATAGAGAAAGGAATGGGTGTTGAAAGGCAGCGACGCAAGGTGAAAGGAGTCAGTGCAACATCGACCTCTCGCACGGTAGGAGACTCGTCTAAGTCTAAGAAGAAAAAGAAAAGGAAGGTTATTAAACACGGAAAAGTAAAGAACATCACCAACAGAAGTAGAAGAAGGTCGAAGAAGAAGTTGTATAAGAGAAAGGCAAGAGCTCTGTTCGGTGATATTTTTGATTAAAATTAGTTATCAGTGGCCGCATTCATCGCCGACCCCAAAATTCTTTAGTGAAACTCAACCTCGAATTGGACTTTATTCACACTACACCGACTCAGACCGGTGTTGAACGAACTTATTTGCAAGACTGTCGTCCAATTTCGCCTCTTTCCGGCAATGCCCCCATTGAATTTCACATTAGCAGTCAAAACGGATTGGAATATATCGACTTGCGACGCTCAATGTTATATATGAATTGTAGAATTACGAAGGGAGATGGTAAAGATTTGACTGCAACCGACAACTGTTCACTGGTCAATCTCTTTATGCATTCCATTTTCAGCCAAGTAGACGTATGGTTACAGGGAAAATTAATCACATCAACCAACAATCACTATCCATACAAAGCCATCATTCAGACCCTGTTGAACACCAATGAAACCAATGCCAAATCGAAATTAACTACTCAGCTGTACGTACCGGATACAGAATATGTGATGGATGATGCTGATCCTAATGGAGATAACAACGGACTTTTCCAGAGAAATAAAATCACGTCAACCAGCAAGCGGTTTGACATGGCAGGTTCATTGCTACATGACATGTTCCACATTGATCGATATATTCTAAATCAAGTCGACGTTCAAGTAAAACTTTATCGTTCGAGCCCCAACTTTGCGCTTATGGCCACCAAGACAGACGAAAGTTACACCATACACGTAGAAGACGTCGTTTTGAAAGTAATGAGGGTGCAAGTGAATCCGGGGGTTATATGAGGTCATAACACGGCCTTATCAACCACAACGGCAAAATACCCGTTCAAGCGAACAGAAGTAAAAATGATGTCCATACCATCGGGTCAAGTGGCGTTTACATATAACAATATCTTTCAAGGAGCACGGCCAAATAAAGTGGTTGTAGGATTTGTATCGTCAAAAGCCGTTGCTGGAGACCTATCGAAAAATCCCTGTAATTTCGAAAACTATGATTTGTCCGGAATAGCATTATACTGCGACGGTGAATGCGTCGGTGAGACAGGGCCAATGAAGATCAGTTATGACAGGACAGAAGGTGAAACAATTATTCCCGCATTCGCTAACTTATTTCAATACATTTCGGATTTCAGATTGATAAATCGAGGAATATTATTTTGTCAGAGAGATAATGAACACGTCGCAGATTGAATGTATTGTGCATTGTGATCCCGTCCTACGAAAACAAGTCTTGGGAATTTACGCAAAAATGGAATTATCCGAACAATTAGCCGAGCACATGAGGTGTTACAGACCACTACCGTGCGCAATTGTGGTAAATACGGATGACCGAACATCACCCGGACGACACTGGTTTGCTATTTGTTCTTCGAATAATAGTGTAGAACTGTTTGACAGCTTGAATTGAACGTACACTAGCGGCAGACTGAATGAAGTGGAGCGCCGGGGAGAGGAAAATTATAACTAATCAACTCCGACTTCAGGGAACTGGTGCGGACACGTGTGGTTATTATGTTATTTATTTTCTATTATTTCGTTTGAGGGATTTTTCCATGGACAATATTGTGAACAAATTTTCAATTAGTCATCATGTGTTGAATGACTGTCACGTTTGGAAATATATACACAAGAGATACTCGCTGTGCCTCAGTGGGTTATTGACATGAAATAACGAGGACTACACGATCGCAATACCATGATGCATGAAGAAGAAGAGAAAGAAGCTGGAGAAGGTCCCGTTCTTAAAATATCATCGCCTGCTACCATATTCATGAGTGGTTCAACGCAATCGGGTAAGACGGTTTACGGAACGTTTGATAAATCATGCTGATGTTATGTTCGATCGGAAACCTGTGAAAATTGCAGTGTGTTACTCTTTGTGGCAGGATCTCTATGATAAAATGAATAAAGAGAAAAAAGATGGCACAACCGAAGTCCACAAGGGTCCAGCCGATGAAGAGTTTATAATGGAATGGGGTGGGGATGGTATTTCAAGCAACACAACTGCTTGTGATTGATGATTTGATAGAGGAAGTGTCGCGAGATCCCCGCCATCTGCAAATCCATTTACAACGACGAAATCATTTAAATATATTCAGTGTATCTGCTCAGCCAGACATTATTCCCTTCTACTTCTTATGGAAAGTACGGCAGAACCGTCTCTGAATTCTCATTATATTGTTCTGTTAAAGAACAGAAGGACCTGTCCCAAGTAGCACCTTTGGACCACAAATTGTGCCCACAAAGGTAAATTGTTCCTAGACGCCTACGAAAAGCCACTCATGCTCCCTACGGATATCTCATGGTAGATTTATCCCCGAGAGGACACCCCCTTTATCAGTTTAGGACGAAACGTATTTCCCGGGAAGTTCTGATTGTGTATTCGCTGGAATGATGGACACTCGCGCACTATCGATCATCTTTTCACTGAAGCCGATTCTAAGCTTTATTCGGATATGTTATCTGATAGTCAAAGGAAAGTCGTTCTCCGCTACATGACCAATCAGCAGACAGATATGTTGGCAGAGATATGTTTGAACATTATAAAAGGCAACGTTCCTATATCCCCTAGTCAAAAACTGCAACTGGAAACGAAAAAGACATTGATACGTCGGATCACGGACAAAAACGTTAGCAGGGCTAATATCAAAAGATTGCTGATACAGATTAGACATTTACTTCCGTTAATTATCGGGTTATTGAAATATCAGGAAGAAGAAGAAGGAGACAGTGAGAGCAACAATAGCAACGATGAATAACGATTACCAACACCCTCCTTTACCATTGCGGACTCGGGAATTGGTATTAGTACCCCGCATGAAATACGAGAGATTGGTTAGTGCAAAAATTAAAGAAGAGGATGAGGTGAAGGAGGGTGAAAATGTCCTCGAACCAGTGGGGTGTGTACCGGATACATCCTCTAACCCAGACGGGAAAAAAACAACTGTCAACACCGCTTTTGATCCACGCAACATTGGTTCCGAGCGTCCATGTTCTAAAAGTAAGAAGAGAAAAAGGAGGAGGAAAGAAGGGAAACAACAGCAACATAACTCGATATGGAAAACATTTGGTATTTCCCCGGTGAATAATCTCACTTGGCTACGATACTAACATTCATATTCCTTGTGTTGTTGTGGTATCACTAAATAGTGTTGTAATTCGTTGTATGAATGTAGCACATTTTAACAGCGTGTATAATCCGTAGCCAACAATATCGTCAAATATGTATTCCTTGTGTTGTGGTATCACCAATAGTGTTGTAATCGTTGCATGAATGTAGCACATTTTAACGCTGTGTATAATCCGTAGTCAAATATCGTTAATATGTATAGTCCAATATCGTGCACGAATAATGTGTATTCAAGTGCATAAATGATGTGTATTCAAACCAGTGTACGCAAGTATTTTTTAACGCTGTGTATAATCCGTAGTCAACAACTCCTTGTTGTATTAATTTGCCGTGCAAAGTGTGTTTATATGATAAACGATGTACAACATTACTGCGTTTGTGCGCAAAAACATTTGCTTAACCTGTAGACAGTACTATCCGAGTAATAAATGAAAAACCCAATAGTTTGTTTGTCGTTTATTTCCCTACACCTGTAAACACACGATTACATCATAGCACGCACGCACGCACGCACGCACACACACACACACACACACACACACACACACACACAGAGAGAGAGAGAGAGAGAGAGAGAGAGAGAGAGAGAGAGAGAGAGAGAGAGAGAGAGAGAGAGAGAGAGAGAGAGAGAGAGAGGCAGGCCTACACACACACACACACACACACAGAGGGAGAGAGAGGCCTACTAGCTTCACAACACTTAAAGGAGAGACTCTTGGTTCACATTCATGTTTGGTGGGTCACAGCGACCTGGGACAGAGAAGCTCACTGAGTATATACTCTAGGCTGCACACACACACACACACACACACACACACACACACACACACACACACACACACACACACACACACACACACACACACACACACACACACACACACACACACACGTGTATGTGTATATATATATATATATATATATATATATATTCCTCGTGATGTGGTATCACTAAATAGTGTTGTAATTTAAACTATGTAAACATAGCAAATATTCGCTGTATGAATATAGCACATTTAACTCTGTGTATAATCATATTCGCTGTATGAATGTAGCACATTTTTAACGCTGTGTATAATCCGTAGTCAACAACTCCTTGTTGTATTAATTTGCCGTGCAAAGTGTGATATATAATAAATGATGTACAACATTGCTGCATTTGTGCGCAACATTTGCTTAACTTGTAGACAGTACTATCCTTCTTTGACGAGTAATAAATGAAAAACCCAATAGTTTGTTTATCGTTTATTTCCCTACACCGGTAGACATTGATTACATTATAGCATAACAATACAATAATATATATATATAAAATATACATTAGCAATACATACACACATTATATATATATATATCGGACACTCAGATAGCCGATAAAATAATATCGGAATAAGTCAATGGCGACTTACGGGTTTTAAAACCAAGCGCAAGGGACGTGTGGACACTCCGTTGGACAAAACTCGTCGTTTGACATAAAAGTAAGAGAGCCCCAGTCGCCTCTGGTGATAGGTGTATACGGTGTTATGCCTGGCTCTAAAACCTCTATTGACAACTGAGCGAGTTTGGTGGTCTCTTAATACCGCCCGATACTTCTGCATGGGATCACTCATGCTAGCCTTACTCAGTCCTTTAGAACTTACTTTCACACTATGATGTTTATCGTCTTTAAGAAGAACATACGTTGTGGAACTAAGAGAAACCATTTCACATCCCTCTGCTTCTAGTTTGAACAACCCAGGGGTTCTTTTGTCGTATTTCTCGTGGTGAGAACAACACTCCCTCGGAAGGAAATGCGTTATATTGTCCGCTTCAATATCATTTACATTGCAAAAACCGTGAAGCATGCGATTAAACTCTTGTACCTTGTTAGGTCGTATCACATCGTGCAAACGCTCTCCTGCTATTGCGAAATACAAAGAATCTGTATCTGTTTGTAAAAGTTCAAAGTCCTGTCGGTCGATGAAACGATCTAGGAAATCGTAATAGAATTCCAACATACGTAATTTCGCGTATTGTAACACATAATAGCCTAAAAAAATTGGAATATCCATAGAAGTAATCTTTTTACTTGATAAACCTCAAAGTCGTGGTCATCCAGTTCGTATATGGATCTAAACCCCTGAATCGTTTCTTTCGCACAGAGAGCCTTGTCTTCACCATGGATATATTTACATTTCGTGTGTCGAGATTTATCCAGCAGAATCGATCCGCATGCACCGTTCCCAATCAATTTAAAGACCTCGCCCATGATGGCGGTAAATCAGGGTCTTCGCCACCTAATCGCCTGCAATTGGTCACTTTTTCCGCGAATTCTTTGAAACATCTGTGCTTTACCATATTCAACTGCCTGGTGGATTTTAGTAACAATCAATCCTTGTTGCAAATACCACTGTAACAAAGGAGTGGCTAGTAATAGTTTCTCAGCTTTCATGCTGCCTATGAGTAAAGTTTAACGCGCGCTTCATTTTTTTCTTGGTACATATTCTGCATATGTTTTCCCGATCTTGCTGAAGGGGACTTTACACGGGCGAATAGAGGAGACATTTCCGCGAAAGCGTTCAGAGGGTATCCGAACGTGGATATCCACTTCCATTAGTCCGAAAATGTTCCGTCCTTAACACCCTTTGAGTAATTTATCCGCACTCACCCTCACCACTCGAAGTGTTTTGCTAAGAATGGTAGACGCCTGTGTCTCATGAACTCACGAACACGCTGGTCCGTTTCTACACAATTCCGTTAAAATCACACTCCACATGCAAATCAGTTCATATCCGAGATTCATAATATAGTTCGCTCTTCGGTTCTCTTGTATCGTTCGCGATTTAGCTGACTGCTTAACACAAGTGTGTCCGCGGCCATACACAGCCTAAAAATTCGAAACACGTTCGAGTAACTGGATCGAATGCGTCGACGAGGAAGGGACCGATTCGTTTTTTATGTCCCGAGTTCATTTTATGGATTAAGGGTCTTCCTCTTTTTTGCGCCTCCCAATCTAACCAATCATAACTTAGAGTGTATCGATCAGATTTTCTGTGACGAAATTGAGTACATGATTGGTTTTCTGGTAACCATCGCACAAAATACCCTGTAGGCATATCCAAAGACAAACAGTATAAATACAATGCATTACAATCAAGTCCTATACATTTTTGACACACCTTATCCGGGTTACCACGTATGTGCGTTTTCCCTCGACAGTGATGACGAAAGTAAATATAATCGACGGTCCTCCACAGATGCCTTGTTTCACTGTTTCACAGAGATCGCTATCGCTTCAATCAACAGCGAAAGTTTATGCCCATGTCTACGCCTAACGAAATATCAATTTTCTAGCAATTCCAGGCAACGGAGACGGCCTCCTTTGAAAATGTCTATTCTGGTTTCTGTCCAATAAAACTGTTTCAACATATTAATAGCCCCAATTGCCGGTTGGACGTCTAAATTGTTGTACCAAATCAGAAAATCTTTGAGCGTTTTCATGTTATTAGCTTTCCAAATGTTTTGAAGATAGCTATAGTTATCTTCCATTGTCGCGGGCACCTTTTCCAGTTTTAATTCCCTCAAAACCTCCTTTTCTCCCATCTCAGGATGTTTTTTAACGTATTCCTCATATCTTCGGGCTATTCGAGTCTTCAAGGGTTTTTACATTTTTAGCTGATGACCAAAACACGCGGATGGAGGGAGTGCAGTTTCCTGCAACCTCGATTCGCTGTCGTCAAATATTCATAACAGAAAAATCCTTTGGATTGACCAATCTTGAAGATTTTTAGAAATTTGTCATAACTTGTTCCAGGTGGTAGACATTGGCAAAGGTCCAATATTCTAAACTTCTCGCTAGCAATACACACGTATTGGTTATTTCTTTTTATGACAAAATTTCCTCGGTCCCGGTCAACAATATTCAATGCCCTCGCCAGTTTGCTTTTCCACAAATTCAGATCGTACTTCGCGCTGTTAAATCCTAAAACCGGGAGTTGAGCACAATATTGATCCTTCTTTCTGCTTAAGAGCTCCATCCTCCTGTAATGTTTTTCATCAATATCCGACCATGAGGAGTTTGACTTTGACTGTTCTGTTATCGAGCACATAACATCATTTTCAGAGATATCTCCCCATTCATTGTAGTTGACACTAATTTTGGATGTTTGTTCTAAACACTGTATCAAGTCTCGGTAAACATTTGGTTTAGATAATCGATTGTGCATTGCAGGAGAAATGCCTTCTTCTTCTTCTTCTTCTCCCTCCTCCCCTACCCGCGTCACTCTTCCAGACGCACGCATCAATCCTTCATGATGACGTAATTCCTCTACATAATTACGCACTCGCCAGTGCAGGGCAAGTTTAATAATGAAGTTAATTGTTCCGCTTTTGTCAGCAACGAGACAGGTAGAACGATAGATTCCTCGTAAAAAGAGAATTCGTCGGAAGAAATAACGCATTTAGCCTTCATAACCCGAACATTGGAACAAATTGAAATTGATATAGGGTGATGTTTCGTCCCATTCTGTAGAGGAGAACTGCGATGTGCTTCCACCTCTTCATTCTGTTGTCGCAGCAGCAAAGCCTCACCGTCAAACATGGCATGATATTCGTAAAGTATATCTTTCTCCGCACAAGAATATTGCATTCTTCCTGAAGTTCGTCAAAATATTTCTTGAACGAGAATAATAACCACCGGGTATTTAATTTTGCTCCTCTGAGAACAATGAGTCCTCTCGCGGTCGCCTACAGCATCGGGCTCAAATGGAAAACATATATCGCGATTCACGACATTTATATCTCTTTGGTATAAGCTTGTAAATTAGTGATGTAACACAGGTGATTCTCGTGAGCAGTCCATGTTAAGAGTGGAAACCTCGAGTTGCAGGTTTCCGTTTTGAGAGGTATAATGCCACGCATGAATTCCTCGTTGCACAGGCGAAATATATTGACTCGAACATTAAATGTTTTTCAAAAGGGGCACATCATCGGGAACTTTCAAACCCCGAAAGGACTGCAGAGATTGTTTCTGTCCTTCTTTTCGTTAGCCCGCACTCCATACCTCAAAACAACTTTAGTATCAACTCTTTTAGGAGCAAAACGTTGACCCATAGAATGAAATGTTCGGTGATGACTCAAACATCTAAAAGCGATAAACAATCAACCTGATAGTTCTTAGTGAACAGAAGAGATCGCTTCAATTTTAACCATCTCGGTAATGCAACTTTCGCTGACTCCCTAAGATGTAATTCGCTTCTATACACCCAATAGGTCACGTTGGTGACAAACACGGTCTCCATTTAGTGTTCGGTCTTTTGTTGAAGAATATGATCATTGATACTTTTCATTTGCATTCTCCTAGCAACGCTGAGCAGTGATTTGAAATTAGAAATAAGCGGAGGAGTATCAAACATAAACGTGTTTCGATAAGGTATAAAATATCTGTACTCACCGCCTCAATGTGCCTCAAAAATAATTCGAAAAGAGAGATTCACTTTAAAACGAATTATTTTCATTTTGAAAATATAAGTCAATTGCTCCGAAAGTCTAATGATTCGTGGTCCTCGTTTCCCGTTAATGGGAAATTATAAGTGTGAACAATGTTGTTCCCACCGACTCCAAATTGTCGCGACGCAATATGATGTCTCTGTGAGTGTTGTATGTGTCCTGGAGTGGTTCGTCTACAACCACTCCATCTTCATCTGTCCAAGGTCTTCTCGTCATGCATGTCCCAAGGCTCTGGGTGAAGTTGATCTCCACCCTCCCCGTGATGCTTCCGACGTTGGTGACGCCATAGTAGTTTGCGATTATGAAACGTTTTTGACACGTGCGGCACTTAACGCGACGGTTTTTCACTTTGTTCACTTCATCGGAGGCGTTGTTCCCCAGCTTTTCACATCCTCCTTGATGATGTTGTGCGGTCTTAGTATCTCCAAGGTCACCGCACCGTTCACATAGATATTTGTTGGCGCCGCTCCTGCTTTTTGACACCTCCTTGATGATGTTGTACCGAAGGTCATAGCATCTCCAAGGTCACCGCATCGCTCACATAGATATTTTTCAGAAATGTCCTTTTCACATAGTCTAATGTGTCTATTAAACTTAGTTCGTGTTAGGAAATGCTTGTAACACAATGGACAGCTATAGGACACGGGGCCCACTTCTTCATTCCCTTTAGCAATGATTCTGTCGCTACACAATGCTCTGTGTTGCTGAAACGCTTCACCATCCCTGTCGCCAAATATTAATTCGCACACATTGCATAAGTAGGGTCCCTCTGCTCCGCAGCGCTGAGGAAGAAGTCGTTGTTGTTGTTGTTGTCTACGTCGCGTGCTACTCGACATCTGGTGTTTTTTTGCCTTGAAGCATGCTATACACTGATTAATATGATGAATAAATTGTTTCCGCTTGTTGAACTTACATTGACACAACACACACTGGAAGTAACGTCTTTCAACGCAACTACATTCTACAAAATGGAGATTAAATGCATTATGTCCCTTCACCAACTGATTACAAATTCGATATCGGTATGTTTTCTTTTCCTTTCTTCTTCGCTTTATTTCTGTCCGCCATGTTTCTTGTTTAGTCGCTTTCACAGAAATGTGAGAGTGTCAAAGTAGTCTTCCATGGGGAAATAGATTCCGCTCTTCTTTGGGAACGATCTCCTGATTTCCGTAAAGCATCGTATGTCGACGAACCAGAAGTTGGACAGCTTAACGAACGTAGCCTTATACCACGGACGTTTGGAGAGAGGATAAGGTTGAATATCTTGCACCTCGAACTTGGTCTTATACTTCTTCTTGTAGCGACTGAACTGCATTTTCATCGCGACGACTCTTGCGAAAAACTGTAATAAGATAGATATAGATTATATGTATTTATAGGCTGTTAAGGTAATATAATAAAATAAGACGTCATAAATATTGAGTCGAACTTCTCAATCATTTCGTAAACAAACAACCCACGACATTACTTTTAATAACACGCAAGTCATAACATTTGTGGATTACTGATATGTAATTACTTGAGTTTTGCGTATGCTAAATACACCTACAATATAATAACAATAATTGAAAGCATGCTCTCATTCCGCGAACAAATAGCCATCTGCATTGTAACCATGTGCGATATAAAACACTTACGGGATGTACTATATTCGAACTCCGTCACCAGATACATCATAAACTTACATAATATTACAATTTTATCTTACCTTGTCGAAAATAATCACAGGAAACCGAAGTTTCCTGATTTTTCCATCGGCAGTTTCCTTCTTGATGTGTATCATATTGGTGGATCGTTTGATTTTCACCAAAATCGTATTCGAGATGGTGTTTTTCAATTTGTGATAATCACCGTAGTCCTGATCGTCATCCTCGTCATCGGAATCATCGCTGGATAAATCGCTATCTGTATCGACGGTGATGTCGGGCAATGACAATGTCTCGTCGGCATCGGAACTTGAACATCCCACGAGCATCTGCGTGTCATCTCCTTCTTCGTCGTCCGAGAGATTGACCCATTTTACCTTTTTTCTTTGTTTGAGGGAACGCTTCTTCTCATCTTCTCCCACCCCGCGTTTGCGATCGTTTTCCTCGAATTTACACGGTTTCGCTTCAATCGCCGCATCATCTTCATCATTAGTAGAAGTCGATGGGAATGGACCTTTCTTAGCAACAGGTGTTTTAGGTCCCCGATCCTCGGCCATGGTTGTAGGGACGACTATGATGATTATCATATATATATATAGTAACAAGAAACCGTTGGTATGCTTTTGAAGTTACGAGTTGGCTCCATTCGTATGTGCGTCTGTTTGCTAGTCGTGAGAAATACTCAGTGAGTGTACTGTTTGGTTCATAATGGGTACAAAAGCGAACTGGGGGGGGGGGGGGGGTGTATTTACCAACTAAGCGAGGACTATCCTCCCCAGAGTCGCAAAGGAGTAAACAGAATTATTATGACTTGCCGCCCACGGAGAGGGTTGGGTGATGTCGCTACAGCTACAGTATAGATGGTAAGGCTCGGGTCCCATTATTAGTATGTTTTTTGGATTAATGCGAAATTGCGACAGAGAAGGTTCAACCTAACACTTAAAATATATTTAACGACTGTGTGTACAGCGATTGTTACCCAACACACACACACACACACGCACGCACGCACGCACACACACACACACACACACACACACTAATTTATAACCATAAATTCTGTGCTATGATGCGGCGGATGGTGGAGGGATGCAGCCGATCACGCACGGATTGAGAACGGGTCACTAATTAACCTGTCAATGGTCACTTAATACGAGAAGGAGGGACTATTGTTTTATCGGCTCTGCTCGATATACTGCGCTGCAAAATATAGTTCTCAGATCCCGCGTTAGTTACCGCGCGCATGCATTAGACTCAGGTTTATATGTTACATCATATATTGTATTATTTGATAATGTCTAATATTTTATTATTCTTTGAGAAAGTAAATCCTTCTGCCATGATACGGCGGATGGTGGGTGGAGGGATGCACCCAATCACGCGCGGATTGATAACTGGGGTCACTACTTAACCGGTCAACGGTCACTTGATACGAGGACAGCCGCTGAAAAGGATGACACCCTCTCTCATATACTTGTTAATCGCCCTGTCGCTTGTCGCAAGCAATGAGATCCCTCTGTGTTACCCCGATGACGGGGAACTCGTCTGCTTTGGAAAGGGAAGTCGGGACCTGACAGCCACCACAGAGCACCCGGATATCGTGCGCGTGAGCGGGAAAGGATGGGATACCCCATTTGTGGTTGACGGAAAAACTTTCCCAAACCTTCGAGTAATTGTTCTGACAAGGAGCGAGGTCAGCTGTGGGGAAATTCAGCGCCCAAGACTGATTCGCATATCACTGAACGAGAAAAATTGTCCACCACTGGTAAGTAAAAATCTTTATTGTAAACGTTCCTGTCAGCTTTTGGAGGACTTGACATAATTCGATATGTTGTACATGTTGTTATTGTCAATTTAGGTATGATTCCACCACGCTCTGTACAATCCCGCGCTAAAAGTTAACGGCAGTGTACCCATCTTCCCCGTGTCCACCCAACGATCTTAAGTAACATTCTTAGGAGGTCTCGAGGGGAGAATTAAGGCGATAATTCTTATCTAATGAGTTTGTGATAAGCAAATAATGCGGCGCGCGGAGTACGTGATGAACGACTTATCCCTCATATCAATGCAGAGTCTTTGTCGCAGGTAAAACTAGTTCCAAGCTCATTGTACTATCGTTAGTTCGCGTCGTCAGTGAGATGTTTAAAGCCCTATTTATCGGTTATTTACAAGACGACAGATATTTCTTTCTTATTGTGTTTGTGTTCTGTGTACCATACTGTAGGAGACGCCTATTTACTCCCAAGCACAGAGGCGAAAGTAAGACGGTTGCTGGAGGATCTCGGTGCAAGGAGGGATAACCACTTGGGGCAACGTCTTTAGGATACTCAAACAAAGTATATATATATACATATATATATATATATATATATATATATATATATAATATATATATATGTGTGTGTGTGTGTGTGTGTGAGTGTTGTATGTGCGCATGCACTAGCTAGCCTCTTTACTTCTATATATATATATATATATATATTGGTTTCGTCGTAGATAATTTCTCAGTTTAGTTGCCTAGTTCATCCTTTCTTCTGTGTAACACATCATACACATTTATCATTAGAGTTGTTTCGTTAGTTGAAGCATCCATCTCAAACTAACCGATAGCAATCAGTCCGAATTGACGGTTTTATAATATACTGAGCCCCGTTTGTGGTGCCGATGTTGGGTTAATATCAGTGTGCGTTCTCACCGACAACCTATAACGACATGTCAGAACTCCGTTACTCAACTTATGAGTATATATATATATATTGAAAGTTTGTTTTATTGATGTTCGCAATATATGTTATAGTGTGATATTACTTATGTTCTCGATAATTTAGTGCACCACACGTTAATAACGCACTCTTTTCTTAACCTGGTTAGTGATATCGTCAATACCGTTAATATTCCTAATCCACTGTAGCGACCAAACGGTGCCTCGCAGCCCCATTGTTCCTGTAGTAACAGAAAGGGGGGGATTTTTGTTGTAGACTTCTACATCACCGACTCGAGGATCTTCCACCACGACGACGACGACAACAACTCTTGCCGCATCTACAACCCCAGCTTCATTCACGACCACTTCACAACCAGGAATCACCACCTCGTCAACTCCTACCACAACTACCGGTGAGTGAGTGAGTGAGTGAGTGAGTGAGTGAGTGAGTGAGTGAGTGAGTGAGTGAGTGAGTGAGTGAGTGAGTGAGTGAGTGAGTGAGTGAGTGAGTGAGTAGAGTGAGTGAGTGAGTGAGTGAGTGAGTGAGTGAGTGTGTGTGTGTGTGTGTGTGTGTGTGTGTGTGTGTGTGTGTGTGTGTGTGCAAACATATAACATTTTAGTTGATCAGCTAGATATTGTTTGCATTATATCTCTGTTATATATTATTATCTTATTACAGATAGATGCACTATCTGAGTGACAGAGGACACCACCACCACCGGGATTGTTCCCTCAGTTGGCGGTAAGTTTGATTACTTTCACTTGTTAATGAAGCGATACTTTAGTTGTAATGATAGAATGTTTGCACGATGAATGATTTGTACTACATTTTCTCCATAACACGATCTAAATGTTTCAGATATTAAGAATATCTCTATAACATCGGATTCTACCGCGCTCAATACTACTACTAAAACTACTACAACAACTACTACCACTACTACTACCGCTACCACCACCACCGCTACTACTACTACTACTACTACTACTACTACTACTACTACTACTACCACTACCACTACTACCCCCGTTGCTGCATCTACTACCTCTGTGGTCTCTACTCAAGGTTTCTTCACGTTTGATAATTATAATTTATCGGACTACTCCCCGCCCACTTCTTCCAATGAAGGTACTGAAGGAAATTTAATCAATGTATACAATAGCGGATTAACTTTAGCGATTTGTTTTATGTTACTAGTTTTCATTGGTATATTATATCATAAAATCCATCGTTTACAAATCAAATCACACAATCTTCACAAGCGAATAAGTCTTCCTAACAGTGAGGACACAAAACGTCTTATAACGTCTAAATTTGATTCAACTGATAACAGTTTTGAAGTCGATGAAATTTGCAGAGATTATGAAGAAGTTCAAGTTTGATATATGTCGTTAATATTTTTACTGATCCCATCGCTACATATTATTACAGTTGGAGGAATAGTGGCGGTTTCCTCTGTGACCTCCGTCGTCGTAGTGGTGGTCATTGGAGTGACGATAATCTGTGTGATGCGTCACATAAGAAGGCGTCGGCGCGAGGCTGCCGAACTCGAAATGAGAGGGCGTGGTTTCTATCTTTTCCACGACTCGACTGAACCTCATCGTTATCCGTTTGATTTGAATTTGGATGAAGAAATAGATACAACTCTGTAATGATTGTTTTATTCTTCTCGTTTAAGAGATCGTGCGGGACACCCTCCTGATCCTGGCGGGGATAATAGTTATCTTCGCAAGGCAATTCATAATGAGGGGTGTCCTCAATGATGAAGAGCCCACAATGCGAGGGATACCCCCTCGCGCACTGCTGCTCCTAGACCTGTCAGGATCAGGAGGCAACCCGAAAGATTGCAATACTATTGAAAATCATCGTGGTGTGTGTGTGTATGTGTGTGTGTGTGTGTGTGTGTGCGTGCGCGCGTGCGGGTGTGTGCGTGCGGGTGTGTGCGGGTGTTACTTATCTGTTGTAAATGTGATAAATGTATCGTTGACCCCAGCATTATCCCCTCTTCCATTAGGTAGTAGTCCTTTAACGTATGAGGAAAACAAATTGATGATCGCGTGTTTACACGCTAAACTATATGTACATCAATTTGTTACCTTCATACGTTAAAGAACTAGCCTTCATATCGATTTCATCACTCGTAAATGGAGCTTGTCGTTATAAATAAACAATAGCACGGTTTGAATAATGATAATATATTTCATAATCAGTAAAATATAATGATATAAAATATAATGATTCACATTTGTCTCATGTCCATCATCAAAGTATTCTTACAGTCCGCGCACTATATAAATGACTTACGTTTTACAATGTTGCCCATTAGTTCATGTTAATGTTCATGTCGTTAATATATATGTATAACTAGATCAAGGTAATAAACATTTCAATAAGACAATCAATGAGTTTGTATACTTACAGCAATTATTAACCCATTGTACACATCATTCGGTTATACCCTCCTTGGTCATTGTATAGAAAGAATGAATACATAACACGCCGCCCCATTGTTAATTTGCAATGACAACACAACACGGCGTCCGTCAGTGTTTATTGTCACAGGTCCCTCTGGAATGTTGATTAACGTAAAGACCAACTCAACTCAACTCGAGTCTTTGATGATTATGCTGTATTATATAAGGTCGGAGTACCTTGACCTCTAACCCAAATTTGGGGGGCCATGATGTGAACTCATCACACAAGATTATATAGATACATGCTGTCCATAATACAATTGATGGAGTGTAATAATATGTATTATTCCTATAATGATGTCGCTATGAAAGCAGTTCCGAAGTTTGACATGCACAACACACATTATTTTAGTGTCACCTATGTCATCTGTCGAGTCCGTGTTACACAATATAATAATAATGTGATACAACCAACTTGTTCAGTTATTTCCTTGTAACTTGTAGTACATAATAATGTCGCGATGACTATTGTTTCACATGAAATTAGTTCTCAAGTATGATTGCTAGTAACAGACAATATGCGTGGAGCGCACGGCGGTTCCTCGATTTGAGTTTTCTAACGAAGATTAGCGCTCCACAATGAGAATTCTTTCACAAGTTCTTCCAACGAGGTTTGAGACGATGCGATATACCTGTTCTTTGCCCTCTTGTCGCGTTTAAAGCGCTGAATTATTCCGAGATATTCGCTTCCTCAGAAGATGTTGATAAGTTTCGAATTCTTTGAATAACACGTTCTTCCTTTCGATTTCTAAGTCTTTTCCTCTGTGCAATACTGTCCACGGAGTATCGATAAAAAAGACATGTTTCAGTACACGTCCATTCTGGATATTGTTGGATACTTTCCTTAACTTTGGTAATAAGAAACGCAGTACTCCAGTTCGATAGTTTTCCCGTTGACTGGAGAGTTTTTATAAACGGATATTGGAATGTAATCCCTTCCATGACGACATGAGAATATGTCGAGAGGGAATTGTTGAAGGTTTTGTAATGTTTTTATAAAAGAGTCAATAACGTGGAGTTGAAAGGATACTGCACCGTTTCCCGAATAAAATTCGTCTAAAGGGTTCCATTGGTGACCCGCAAAATCGGTAAATTTTGTAAAATATTCCAACGGTTCGGACACAAACAATGCGCTTTTGTAGATTGTAGTTTCACTCAAGCGCTGAAGCAACGTAGATTTCCCACACGAAATTATTCCTTCCACAGCAATTCGAATTTTGGGGATTAGCCATTACTACGACGGTCAGGTGCGTCAGTTTCGATGAAAGAAATAAGAACGTGATCTGTTCTTCCTCCATATATTTAAATGATGACTGCGGTCGGTGGTTTGGGCGGTAGAACCGGTATATATTGCTTGGACCTCGATGGAATGGGTGCGGCCCGCGACACAGCACTCCCGTTAGTAAATTCAGTAATCTGTAATGAGGAAGAAGGCAGTGTTTTAGCAATCGACGTGTTCACACACGCACGCACGCACGCACGCACGCACGCACGCGCACGCACACGCGCACGCACACGCGCACGCACACGCACACGCACGCACAAACGCTCACACTATCGAAAATACTTACCATGTAGCAATATTATTGTATTATCCATCGACACATTTATTTAGATGCTATGCACTTTACAATGATATTTAGCCTCTTACTCACCAAAAATCCACCTGGTTTCCGCGAAATGTTCCTCCGTCATAGACTCATCGTCGATACAGTGCCTGATATCAACGATGATATCTCGTTCACTGGAATTTGATACAAATTATTAGAGTTGCATTCAGCAAAATAGTTGCGCGGACTATTCTATAAGATGATTTACCAAGTTTATCTCTGCACGATAACAATAAATAGTGAACTATTCTATAACACGATTACGAAGTTATCTATGCACGGTAGGATATCTGTTTAAGTCGCGCATTACATAAATGCCAATTTACACTCACCCCGTGAATATTTCGTAGGGTGAAATGTTCCACTCCACTACTTCTTCGTTTCCGAAATACGCATCTCGTATTAGGGGGCGTTGTAACCACCCCGAACAACATTTGTCAAAGATAAAGGTTATAAACCAAAGAACTTGGTCAAGGGAATTCATGGTTGATAAGTAAGAATATGATACGTCTACTCGGATGGATGGCGACCGACAATGTGACAAGCGATGCGGGGGTAGAAAAAAACATAAAAATAAGTCGATGTTCCTCGAATTCACGGGTTCTCGGGTTAATGTTATAGGGCGTTAAAATTAAGAAGTGAAAAGTTCATTCCAGCTTTTGAACATAATAGAATAGGCCAACATTCGCTTAAAGAGATTTTCTCAAGGTAGAGAGTGTGTGACGGGCATTTGTGTTCGTTCATCTCTATAACGGTTAAGAACACGCGAGACTGAGCGGTTAGGGTAATGAAAAAAGAATTAGGCGATATGCATTGTCTAGAGGGAGACTCAATGTCGTGGTCAAGAAATAATTGTTGACTGATCGTAGTCAAGCGAGAACCTTGCGAACGATCGACATGCGTCGGAGTTTATTTGATCTTGGTTCTCCTCGCGAGCGCGCGGCGCGCGAGGGTATCGTATTACCGGCGAGCCGCTACATCGGGCGCGGGCTATTTATTTACTTACTGGGATAGGATTATTTACTTTGTGGGTGTGGGCGGTCGCGCTCCGAGAGATCAAAGCTGTTTTCGATTTTGCCGAATGTAGATGAATAACGCTTGACCGTTTTCCGGGTAAAGGGACACCTACTACTACTCAGGTATCACAAAGAGATCTATGGCAGTTGACGAGCTGCTTTTCACAGTGAAACCTAAACCAAACGCTTGTATGGAGTATGCAGGCCAGTGACAGACACAATGTCTCGATCATGTTGTCCCTATGTGATTCACTCAGTTTACTTCCTGGTAGCCTATACATGTATTGCTGCTGAGGCATTGCATTGAACAACTGTGAGCTGTATATGTGAGAGGTGGGTAGAGACAGTGTTCTTCGTGTCCTCTAACCCGATGTGTGTGTGTGACTGACTGGTCATCATGTGATTTATACCAGTGTATTGGTGTCAACTTCTGTATGTGATAATAGTTTATTATTATCCTGTTACTTAGATATTACAGCATGATGACCACGCCTGTGTTTTTCTACGTTGTAACACATGATCTACACCAAATCTTAGTCTATGAAAGCATTTCTTTAAACCAACTGTAATATGTATCTTTCGAATTTTGTATACAGTCATGGCACAGGACTATGTTTCACGATACTGTGTGCCTAATACACACTAAATGTTAATATACACACTTTCCTGGACGATCTTGATAAGGTCATAGTGTTAGGGTGTATATAAGTGTATGTTCACGTGTTTCATAATATGTCCCCAACCAGTTTGAATGAAAGCCTCTTTCAATCCTCGCAGTGTTTGTAAAGTGAATGCACCCAGTCGATACCATCGTATCTGTTCAAAGAGTTTCTATTCATGGATTACAAAGCCGGTCCTCTGTTGGCCGGTTTGGGTCGTAAATGTCTGTGGTCCAACAAAACAAGAGAAAATAAAGCTGTTACAGTCGAGTGGTCACGTGTTTGGGCGAATATAGGAATCATGAATCAGTGGAAACCTACGGGTAAAAATTAAACGATATGTTTAAAGGGTAACGTGTTTAATGTTAAGTAACTCCATGGAAGAAACAAATTACACAGATAGTCTAACTCATGAAAATGCAGTCACCGTTGTGTCGAACTTTGATGCTTCAAGATTAATAATAATAATAATAATAATAATAATAATAATAAGGGTACTTATATTGCGCAATACTCCATACCACAAAGGGGCATGCTCAAAGCGCGCCCAAATGTTGAAAAACAAACACATCAAAAGGTCATATGAATCAGTATTGTAGTAAATATGAGCTTGGAGAGAGTTACTGTTTGTATCAACTGAAAGGTGTGTTTTGGGGTTACGCTTGAACACTTGAAGGGATGGAGCCGTACGTAATTTAAGTGGAAGTGAGTTCCATAGTGCGGTTGCAACTGAAGCAAAAGAACGGGCACCAAATGTCTTGAGGTTGAATGATGGAGGATCCATCAGGTGTTGGTTACTGGATCTGAGGGCACGAGCAGGAGTGTATGGTGTGAGAAGATCACACAAGTATGAGGGAGCCGTGGAGTTAACACACTGGTAAGCGAGAGTGAGTAGCTTGAAATCAATTCTTTCATGGATCCGTAACCAGTGTAAGGAATCCAGAATGAACTGTACGTCACTGGACGGCTTAGAACGGCTAACAAGACGGGCAGCTTTATTTTGGAGAGATTGTAGGCGCTTTATCTGGGCATTGGAGGCACGTGTAAGCAGACTGTTGCAATAGTCCAATCTTGACAGAATGAGGGAGCGAACAAGCAGAGCGGTGGTGTCTTGGGTCAGTTGGTGGCGAATGCTGGATACGTTACGGAGGTGATAGTGAATAGTTTTGCACAGCTGATTTATATGAGTTTCCATGGAGAGACTGCTATCCAAGTAGACTCCCAGATTTTTCACAACAATGGAGAAAGGGATCGAAGAGTCCCCAATGTGAAGATGATGAAAGTGACACTTTTTAACCTAGCAGGTGGACCAAACAGTATTGCCTCTGTTTTACTGTCATTCATTTTCAGCATATTTGCTGTCATCCAGGACTTGACGTCACTGGGGCACAACTCCATGTTGTGTTTGGTGGAGGCTTGGTTAGTCTCTGACAGATCCAATTTATCAAGCAATTGCGAATCATCAGCATAGAAGTGGCTAATGACCCGGTATTGTGCTATAAGGTGACCCAAGGATTTGGTATACATCGTGAAGAGGACTGGTCCCAACACGGAACCCTGGGGTACGCCGTATTTGAGTACTGAGGGAGATGATTGGAGTTCACCAATTTTGTACAGACTGAGTCCTGTCAGACAAGTATGAGAGGCAGGTGGGAAGTAAGAACAATAAATAGCACAGCCATGAAGCCGATAAGCAGGACGGATTAAGTTGTAAAAACAATAATAAAAAACGGGTGCTGATTGATAAAGTCTATAGCTTGGTCAGCTCTTCGTAGGCTATGGTATGTAGTACCCTTCGTCAGTCACTAGATTCGCAGCGCTCAACAAGAAGTTGCTATTAAGAAGCCGCATGCTAGAATGCCAACATACAATCATAATTGCTGTTCAGAACGTTGTTGTATAATTTGTATATATATACAACCTACTTTACCTGACCTCATACACCTGAAACATAGTGTATCGAATATGTCTAACACAGAACTGAACCAAAACATCTAATGTCATGATGATATGAATTGTTAAAATTCCTCAAACCGGTCTAGGAGGTAATTACAGAAGTGTATATAGTTTTAGTTTCCTGATCATGAATCAGTTATTGTCATTCTGATGCAAATACCCCAAGCCCAACAAGATCAGATCCAGATCAGTTGATCACACTGATAATTACCTGGAATAAACAAGAAGTGGCCCACACACAGGTGTCTCATAAATTATCTGATACAGGTGAAAGGACGGTCAAATACACACTCTCCCACATAATGAGTCATTACGAGTATTAACACAGGATGGTACTTGTCGGGATCGTTTTATTACTACTGTCTAGAACTGAGGAACTGTGCAACAAAATAAGGCTGCACACAAACTTATTACACAAACTTTTCACAACATAATTCAGGATTTGAAGAAGTGAAACATTTCAAGTTTTATACAATATGTATATACATGCATCCCTGTCTCAGTTCACATCATTATAATATTGTAATCAGAACCCTTGACCTGAACACTCACCACTTGACTACTACCTATGGCAGATTCGTTCTGTTAGTTCATTCCCGGGAAGACGACATCAGTGGAGCATGCAAGGATTTTCAAGTCGACTGCCTCTGGAGAACAACGGAGGTTCTGTGTGATTTTAAGCACATGGATGATACTAAATTGTTAACCAGTAAATAAATGAAATACTCCCACGAACCATTATTTACACCCCTTAAAATACATATGACATTTTATCCGTGACCATTTTATCGATAACAAGTAATTTATATACATTTGAATGTCATCATTCAACTGTAGAAATAGTTTAAGTGCAAGTGAAATCAATCAATATCAGTCAATAAGCAGTGAGTTGATACCAATGGAAGTCAACAACCAGTGAGTTGATATCATGTTCATATTACAATGTAAGTGGATATCATGAAAATGAACACCGATTTCGTTATGCAGTTCAGTTGGTTCAGGCTCACGACGCCGACCTTTCGACCCAACTTTACGGTTGGGTGCAATCTGAAGGTCGACGTCCTGAGACTAGTTTCACTTTGCCACTTAATAATGGATTACGAGGACAATGCAGGATCAAAGTGTTGTTAGAGGAGGATAATCCGGATTATGCGGATGAGAGCGCACCTAATGAGAAGATGACAACAGATGACAGATTTTTATTAGTTGACAGATTTTAGCATTTTTAATAAATACATCGTAAATTCATATAGCATACATTTTTTAACCTAAATCCTTACATTGGTTGCCTATTCAACAGAGAATCGACTTCAAACTACTCTGCATCACTTTCCGCTGTCTCCACAATCAAGCTCCAGAATATCTCACCGAACTCATCACAGAATACATTCCATCAAGATTACTCCGGTCCCAGAATCAGCACCTACTACAAGTTCCCAAATTCCACCTAGTTTCGTATGGGAAAAGGGCTTTCTCCTATGTTGCACCAACTCTTTGGAACTCTTTACCTTTAGAAATCAAACTATGTGAATCTCTCTTTCAAGTCAAAAGTTAAAACTCACATGTTTCAAAGTGCCTATGATTGACTCTTCTACTCAATTCTTTTCAGCGCATTGAGCATTCATAAGTGTGTGGACATTTGCGCTTTATAAGTGACATTATTATTATTAAATGCAATAGGTGGGATGCTGAATCAGCAAACTGCCTCACGGACAGTGTTCCTTGTTCAAGCTGGTGACAGATGTTATCCAGTCGTCGCTCCAAATCCCTGTATTTCCTCTTTTTGGAGGGACGCTTCTGGCCAGCAGCATACTGGACTAGCTTGTTTTCGGTGTTTGTCTGTTCTCGTGACAAGAAGGACACAATCTCGAAAATGTTTGGATGAGCCTTGCCGACGTATTTCTTCAGGCGGGAATGCCATCCTTCTAGGTGGTTGTTTGTTCTTGGCCCATCTGAGTTGTGGTGGTTCCATTGCGTCATGTGCAGATCTCCCTCCACCCAGAAGTTGGTCATGTAGTCCCCGAGTTGTCGGCACCGGTCATCATCTGGCATCGTCGCCAAGGTATCCAGCCACAGGTCCTCTACCTCCTCAGCTTTTCTAGCGTCTCCTTCGCCTACAAAAAGCAAAGAATTATTAACCATTTGGTTCCATTTATTAAGCATCTGTTATAAAATTCCAAACTTTTCCATTTATTAAGCATCTGTTATAAAAATCTGTGGCAATAACAAAATTTATACATATATAAGAATTTAAACTCTTACCTTAATATCACGCGTGACAGTTTGATGATTGTGTTCATCGTTCACCATGGTGACGATGTCATTCGTTGTTGATGCTGTGGATTTGCAGCCTTTTGCAGTACATATCCAAGATATCCAGTCTCGTTTTCTCTTGCTGACTCTGTACATGAACCCGCCAACAACCAAGTAACGACCACCGCGGGCTGTAGGGATGAATCTCTGATCTAGCTGTGCATTTGCCATTTCGAAATCGAATGTGAATCCTTTGGCCATTCCATAGATATTTATACCAAAGATATGAACAGTGTTCAATATTGGCACTCTGCTAAGTGTTATTGTAAACTTTTCAAGTGACATGAGTTCACCCTCAAGTGACCCGTGCATGTGCGACGAGTTCACCTTATCAAAACATCTAGAGTAGATTACCCTAAGCCTAATCAGAACCTAAACTTCAAAGAAAACCGCAGGTCGGCGTCCTGAGACTAGTGGAAAATCGAAAGGTCGGCGTCGTGAGACGACACCGTTCAGTTTATAGTAAAACCCACCTCACTAATCCATTAAAACAACATGAGTCTACCTCGGCGAAACATCAAAGGATTTACACTGTAATACCAAATGTCGTCTTAAGGGGAAGACACCTAATCCTGATCGATTATTGCAAGACTGTTTGAAAAATAGCTTCATTGTGGTTTCAAGAGTACACATCTGCCATATACAATTCAGTGTTCCATTGTACAGTTCGAGTGACTATACAAACAATAGAGATACATAAACCATACCAAAGGGACAACGGGACTCATGTCAGAGATAAAATTACTGCAACTTAGCCCAATGAAACTCATGTAATACAGAGTGTGAATAAATGATGTATAAAGAAATCACCAAATTATTTTTATTTTCATTTCGTCTTGATAAGATGTTAACATATGCCTTGTAAGATTTGTGCGGCGATCTACTTTTGGGAACCATTTCCCCTCCCACTTGAAGTTGTTTACAGGAGAAAACAACATTATTTGAAGAAAGTCCATTTTGAATTATCCAAAGAAGGTGTCTAATCTTTTTCAATAAAGATCATTCTGGTAGTGAAATAAAAAAATTCTGCCAGAAATTTCTAGGGTAAAAAAAAATTCTGCCAGTAATGTCTGCGGAAAAAATATATTCTGCCAGAAATCTCTGCAGAAATGCATTTTCAGAGCCAATTTGTGAGCTAATGAACACGTGAGCGCACTGGCACATGAACGTTTTGCGTTCATCGCCTCGAGATCTTTCCAATGATATAAAATATGTCTTTGTAGCTCGCTTCCTTCTGTGTGTCAAGTTAGGACTCGCTGGCCATTCCTAAGTTGTCCCACCCGGCCTTTTTACCATCGCGCGTAAGGTTGGTAGCCTACTTGAAAGCTATCTGTTTCGGGCCCAAAACCTGGTATACCATCTTGTTAAATGAACTCAAATAGTTTGTTTGGTTTTTGTTTAATGCCGCACTCAGCAATATTGAAGCTATATGGCGGCGGTCTGTAAAGAATCAAGTTCGGACCAGACAATCCTGTGATTGTGTTGATCCTGTGAACAACAGCATGAACATCGGTCTACGAAACTGGGATACGTTGACATGTGTCCACCAAGACAGCAAGCCTGACCACCACCAGATTGGGTTGCTGAAGACCAATTATTCTAACCCGGATCAAAATAGTAATCAAGAAACAAAACAAACTGTCCCAAAGTGATGTAAAACAGTGTTACAGGTAATTGAATGCAATCAATATAACTGATGAGGATAGACCCACCATGGATACCATTGAAATGTTTTGCAAACAGTTGGTGTCTATACCCATGAGGAAAGAAGTAAAAATATTCACGTAAGTAAAATATTCACGTACTATGACAAAATAAGATCACCATTTGTGTTTCATTACACCTCATTGCATGAAACAAAAATCATACGTTTGTTTTTGCGTTTTTGCGTTAAAATTTTATACACATCACAGGGCCCCGTTTCAAGAAGCTATTCTAGCTCGACTTGGATTTAAAACTGAGAGTAAAGTTTGAGTTCCATGCTAAACTTTTAACCTTTCAGTATTTCACCTAGATGTGTGATATCAGTTATGTATTCTAATGCATATTCGCGGTGAGATTCTGCATCACCGTTTTCACTCAGATTGTGGTCATTAAAGATTTTCGAACGGCAGTGTTTATTCGCGTTATAAAGTGTTGTGCCAAGGAGATATTGGAAATTGGAAGGGGTTTTTCTTCTTCTTTTTTTTAACGCCCCACTCAGCAATTTTCCAGCTATATGGCGGCAGTCTGTAAATAGTCGAGTCTGGACCAGACAATCCAGTGATCATCAGCATTAGCATCAATCTGCGCGATTGGGATACGATGAAATTGTGTCAACCAACGTCAGCCAGCTGACCACCGGATCCCGTTAGTTGCTTCTTGCGACCAGGATGGGTTGTTGAAGACCCAGATCTTCACGGGGCATGTGTTATGGGTTTTCGGACATCCGTTGTTGCATTCATGCACGAACAACATGCCACTATTAACTTATAAAAAATAATTTTATCCCAATCATAAGCCATCATTTAAGATTTTACAACATTTATGTAACGCAACACCCTCGTTACAGCCCGAGTGGCAACTGGCGGTCGAAAACCTTGAAAAGCAAGCTGTCATCCGTAAGACAAGAAGAGTCTTTACGAGATAAGTATACGAGCATGTAAAAGAAGGTATATATTCGAGGAAAGTAAAACATGTAGAGCATCTGAAAACAAAAACAAAAGCTTTTGGAGGCATTTTCGAAAACTCAAGCAGCAAAAGGAGAGAAAATAAATGCAGAAGATTTCAGGGTATACTTTAACAACTGATAAATGAGGGGTGAAACGAATCGTCTGTAAATGGTAATTCGGAAAACACGAATATGAGCAGTTCAGCTTTGTACAAGCAATAAAGAAGTTGAAAAATGATAAATCACCTTCGTATGACAATATACTAAATGAATACTTTAAAGAAACAAGTGACCTGTTGGTGGAAAACATAACAATTCTCTTTAATAAGATACTTATAGAAGGCAAGTTTCCTTCTTGTTGGTATGCCGGACTTATTATCCCTATTCATAAAAAGGTTCTGATTATGATGAAAATAATAATAATAGAGGAATCACCATAAACAGTTGTTTTTTCAAAACTCTTTACCTCTGTTTTGACATCAAGACTTGTTTCATCGTCAGAAAAGTACAACACCATCTCATATGCTCAGTTTGCCTTCAAAGCCCACTAGCTGCGGATGCTATATTTGTATTACAAAACCTCGTTTCTAGATATACCCATGAAAAATAGAAGTTGCTGCGTTGTCGTCCTATAGCCAAAGCGTTTGACTCTGGTAATCGTGACAGTTTATTCTTCAAGTTACATAACATGTGCATCAGAGGTAGTATCCCCTACGAAGGACTTAGTATCTCCTACGTAGGACTTAGTATCTCCTACGTAGGACTTAATATATCCTTTTTAAGGATGGTTATTAAGTTGAGAAATGTTTGGCTATGAAGGACGTTAGATAGTCAAAATGTGAGTCAGTGAATATTCATGACACTAACGCAGTGTTACTGTACAGTGTTATTGTGTGTGTATTACGTTAGGGTGACGTGGACCCTGTTCTAATTGCAGTTATGGAGGTTTGGGTATGGTTATGTTTAATCTATCATACATACATCTATTCACACACACAAACACACACACACACACACACACACAGAGGGGGGTGGGATGGTTGGGGTGGGGTTGTGATATGAAACTCGGGTTATAACACGACCTCCGCAAGTTGTTATTTGTCTTGATGGGGCTAGGTTGGATCGGATGCAACGCTCGTTTGCGGTTTTATTCGTAATTGTTTACAGGTTGACTTGACTGGGGTGGACAAGTGTTGAGTGCGGCGTAAAACAATACGAAATTCAAAAAGGCAAAGAATTGTCATTATAGTTATTTGTATAAATATAAGGGGATACGTACACATAGATTGCCACATATAGTCTAAGACACGTCTGTACACGCAGATTATGATTCATGTGCAACGACCCCTGAAATATCCAATGCATAATAGTAAAATGTAACAAAGTGCAACATATAACAGTGAACTAACTGCAACGCGTAATAGTAGAGCAAACTGAACGCAAGGCAGTAAAGTATAACAGTCGGTCCAACACAGTACTAATGTGCAACAATTAGTTGAACACATGACTCTAATAGTGAAGGAAACAGTAGACTCTAATAGTAAATTGAAACACATGATAGTAGACTCTAACAGTAAATTAAACACATAACTGTAGACTCTAATAGTGAATGAAACGAATGACTGTAGACTCTTACAGTGACTGAAACAGTGAAACAGGAGATTGTGTGCATGTCTGGGGCTTTAAGTCGACCGTTTCAGATTAATCCATATAGACGTATATCGATCATCTCCTACAGGAAATCTTAAGTACTACGTAGGAGATACTATGTCCTACGTAGGAGATATTAAGTCCTACGTAGGAGATACTAAGTCCTACGTAGGAGATATTAAGTCCTACGTAGGACATACTATATCCCATGGGACATACTATGTCCCACGTAGGAGATACTAAGTCCTACGTAGGAGATACTAACTCCTACGTAGGAGATACTAAGTCCTACGTAGGAGATACTAACCCCTACGTAGGAGATACCCACTTAGGAGATACTAACTCCTACGTAGGAGATACTAAGTCCTACGTAGGAGATACTAAGTCCTACGTAGGAGATAGTATGTCCTACGTAGGAGATACTAAGTCCTACGTAGGAGATATTAAGTCCTACGTAGGAGATATTAAGTACTACGTAGGAGATAGTAAGACCAAAAACATTTTTCACCGTGGCCCTACTACACTTCCGTATATTTATGATACTCTGACATCTGTGAAAACACAATGGTGAGACATCTGACTTCTTTCTCTGCTCTCTGGGTATTAAACAAGGGGAGGTAATGTCACCGATTCTCTTCTCCCTATTTCTTGAAGATCTAGAAGTGGCATTGCAGGAGAATATCGACGCGGGATTGTTGCTAGACTATATTAACCTTTTCGTATTATACTATTTGCTGATGATATGGTGCTCATATATCTGAAACCACGGGAGGTTTGCAGCTGTCTCTCAACACTCTATCCAAATATTGTATGGACTGGGGCCAAAAAGTAAATGTAGATAAAACTAAAATTATGATTTTTCGTAAAGGAGGGAAGATTCGGGCGGAGGAGAAATGGTTATTCAACGAATCCCATCTTGAAGTTGTGGATCAGTTTAACTATTTAGGTATTGTGTTAACATACACCGCTTCTTTTATACAAGCATATAAGAATCGAGAAGACACGAACTTTTTGCTTAAATGTGAGTAATTATGATTTTCCATTGCAAATCGTGTGTGAACTGTTTGATACATTTTTTATAATATTTAATTATTATTAAATTATTTTTATGCAAGTAAATTATTTTCATGAAATATATCTTGATCAGGATAGAAATTTCAGGGATAGAAAATTGATCACGCATATGCTAACGTTATACCCATCGCCTAATGATAGAAATTGGTAGGTACAATAATATTCCGAGGGAAGACCGTTTATGTGCCTATTGTAATAGCCAAGCAAATATTTTCTTTGAAAACGACAATCATTTTATGTTAATTTGCCCAAAGTATTTACAGTTTAGAACTTGATATATTAAACGTTTTTATTGTGTTAGACCTAGTGTAAACTTGTGTCATTGGTTAAACATTCAAATAAATCTGCTTTGTTAAAATTATCTAAATATATCAAATTCCCTAATGAATTGAGAATTAAAGCACAGAACAATGGCCAGTCTATATAAACAATTGTTATTTATGTCCATGTCTGTATACTATTTGAATTGTTGACGAGGAAAACAATTGTTCAAATCAGTCCAAAATAAAATCTTTCCTTCTTCGTTTAAATACAATGCAACCTGCCTCGTTATATCGAGAGTAAATACTGGCGTTCGAAAACATGTGACGTCAGAAAACCGGGACCCGACGATAACTGGGGCTTATTACCTCAAATCTACAGTGAGTTATGAAAAATATACCCACACAGAATATGGGATAGCATATGTATTTTAGTAATACTATTGTGAAGGAACCTTTTAAAAAACCCAAAAACTTTAAAAAATGTAAAGAAAACTATATTTTCCTAGTTAGAAGTTCAGCGGTTTTGAACCCACACTCCTTCCCTTTGTTTTAGCAAGCTGGTAGCTCAAGGTGGTAGTTTTAGAGTTATCTCCCTTTACAAAAACACATGTAAAACATCAAACATTCTTCATGGCCATCAATCCGGTTATATCCAAGTCAATCACTATCATGTAAGTAATTATTCTTCCCATCTCATCAATGTAATGTTATTTTCTATCATTTAAAGCCTAAATCATGTCAGATTATCAAAAAAACATATTTTTCACCACTTGAGCTGCTAGTCATTCTAATGTTTATTTTTTGTTTCTTGCAGTAAATTTCCCTCTCCGGAGGTTCTGTGAAGTTCCCCAAACTGAATAAAACTCTGAAAACACCACAGTAATTTAATGATACAAGCCTTGTTCGAAAAACAAGCCAGAAATCATGGCGAGTAATGTCAAAACAGACAAACAAAATAAACGTCTTGTCAAGCTCACAGAAAAGGGACAAGCAGCATATGATGCTCGAGTTCTGTACTATTGTGATAAACTGTTGAAACTGAGATAGGATATTGAGGAACTTGCCCATGCATCCCCAGAATTTGAGAAAGATGTCCCCATTTTAAAGAAATTGTTCATGGAACATGAGGATGTATGGTGTGACTTTGAAAACTATCTGCAAGGCATGAGAACTATTGATAGTGAACGTGAGCTTTCCACATAGAGGCTATTCTCCAGGAAATTAACCGACACTGTGTTTGAAGTAATACAAACTGTCAAGTCTGCCCAATTAGATACACAGCCACAGTGCAAGTATGAATCAGATACATCATCGCAGAGAAGCTTTTGTTCAGTAGGACATGACATAACTGCTGATGTAATCTGCCACAAGACCAAGGCAGAGCAGCTAAAGGTTAAAATAGAGTATGCTGAGAAGGAAGCCATTCTCAAACAAGAGCAGGCTGCTCTTCAAACTAAGATGGAGTTGCTTAGCCTGAAGGGACAGTACCACGAGGAAGAGGCCGCAGCCAGGACCATCGAACAAATCATGGACTCCAGTAGCGATGAATCCAGTCTTGACTTCTCAGACACTGACTCTATCACAACGAAACCGATGAGTGAACCCCGGATCCTATCATGCCAAGCTCCGATGCCACCATACCAAGCTTCGACACCATTGTACCAAACTCCCAACTCAAGTCGCGTTCTCAATCTAACCCCACTGGCCCAACCATATCACCCCCAACAGCCAACATACATGGATATGTGTGTGGACTTTCAAAAGTTCCTAGCTAGGAAAGATCTACTTCTCTTGAGGCTTGTAAAGTTCACAGACAGTCCAGAAGACTACGATGCCTGGAAGTCATATAATCACGGAACTAGAGATAGAAGCACCCAACGAGATGGATCTGCTCATTAAGTGGCTGGGTCCCAGATCCTCTACTCATGCACGGAGCATTAAGAGTGCCAATGCTTGCGACCCCAAGCGGGGAGTCAATCAAGAGTGGGAGAGACTCAATGAAATATATGGGTCACCAGAGAATATAAAAGCTGCCCTTGATAGGAAGGTAATGAACTTCAGGGAACTGAACGATAGAGAGAATGACAGGCTGTATGATCTGCTTGACATTGTCCAGGAAATAGAGTCATACATGTGTGACACAAGGTATGCAAACCTGTTGTCCTACTACAACTGCTCAGTAGGCATAAACCCTTTAGTGGAAAAACTACCTAGGAATATCAAGGACAAATGGGTAACACAGCCATTCAACTACAAGCAGAACCATAAACTTGCATTTCCTCCATTTTCATTCTTAGTAAACTTTATCAAGAACATGGCCAAAATGAGGAACGATCCAGGGTTCGTAACCACCACTCAACCCTCAGGTCAAATGCACAGCAGTCCACGTTCTCGTCGACCGATCGGTCAAGTCAAAGCAGTGAAGACGGAGCTGAAAAGTAACCAGGACAAACCCGATGAGGAGGACACCTACAAATACACAATAGTGTGTCCGTATCATGGAACTAAGCACTACCTCAACGCCTGTCGTGAATCTCGACGAAAGCTGCTTGTCGAAAGGAAAGACTTTGTTCAGAACCAGGGTCTGTGTATGAGGTGCTGTGGACCCTTCAAGCATGAGATTTGTACAGCAAAGGTAAGGTGCTATGTCTGTGGGACCTCAGCTCATCCAGCAGCATTCCACGTAGAGAAAAATCAAGTAGGACTAAACAGGGCTGAGGCCAGTAGTGCACATATTGACAGATCGCAGAGAAACCCGCCACCTAAACACAGTACAGAGGCTAAACAAGCAGAAGTCAAATGTACTCAAAAACGAGCAAGTCTTGTGGCAAAACAATATTGGTCAATCTCCATCCAAGTCGTCAGCCAGATAGAAGTGTCAGGATGTATGCTATAATCGATGATCAGAGTAATCAGACACTCGCACGATCAAAATTCTTTGACGTTTCGAGAGAGAGGTAACGATGTCGAGTACACACTATCATCATGTTCAGGATCCGTCACAGTTTGTGGTAGGTCAGCCCATGGGTATGCAATCAAGTCAGCGAATGGATACACACAGCTGGATCTACCAACCATCATAGAATGTGAGGATATTCCGAATGTCCGCAACAAGATCCCTACACCTGATGTTGCATGTCATCACATCCACATGAAGTCCATTGCTTAGGACATACCAGTTATAGACAATGACGGGGGCAATTTGACTAAATTTGCTAGGGCAATTTGTAGCGGGGGCAAATCTAATTTATGTTAAAAACACCACTCACAGTAAGTTGTAACAGGGAATGATGGAGTATAAATGAATCTCGTGGGTACTTCTTCCTTCTTCAGCCTAGCTTTGGGATTTTCATACCCCATGTGTGCATGTCTCTTTCATATGCGTCCGACTCGGAATGATCGGAGCATTTCTCCTGCCTAAATCTGTCTCTTTACTTGGAAAACGGAAGAAATGGTGTCTCTTTCCATTGTTCGATGATTCCGTGCATCCCCAGGGGACGGAATGCGCCATCGTACCATTTACATAACGACAGAAACAACACGATTTGTACTACTGTAGCGCTTGTTCTTTAACAATATGGCGGATGCCTGTCACATATGACGTCACGAGCGGAAAGGTCACGTGAGTTCCAGCGGAATATGCATAACGGCGGATGCTCAGATAACAGAAACTGTTTTAAAATAAAGATTGGGGTACATGTTTCTGATGACTTTATCTTTCACTCAGCACATTATTGCAGTTGTCTAGTATTCTCCTTTAAGTGCACAGTAATCATAAATAAACATGAGTGGGCGGAGCTTATGTGACCACGTCATACGTGTTTCGTACGCACTACTTCTCACTTGAACACGGAAGTGTCTCTACTTCTACTGAGTCATGTAAAGTTGAATAGCGTGTAATGAGGGTGCACGTGCACGGCCTCGTTTCAAGCACCAACCTGAATGAAGGATTCTCTAAGAAACGTATAATCTATCAACAGGGAGAGGCGGCTGCTGAGAGTAAGGGTATGAGGAGTGGTGTGTGTGTGTGTGTGTGTGCGTGCGCGCGTGTGTTTGCTCTTGTTTGTGTGAACATGATTTGTGGTCCTTTATTATGGGGAGGGTGTGGCGGATGTCACGGAAAAAGTGGTACCTGTATTTAGTAGTGGGTGGAAGCAAATAATAGTATACAATCTCTTCCATAATAACGACCAGTCACCTGAATAACTAGAGTTGCAAACTCATTATCTGAAAAAATGTAAGTTTGACGAGGCAGAGATATGACAAAATCTATACTGAGTGATTCACTTGATAATCTCAATCCCATGAGAATGTCGCAGCATGTCTACTGGGGCATATCCATGATATCAAGTTCAAAATAACTATGTTGTGTGCAAAAGACCACACATACGCCATTGTCACCTCAAAGATAGCATTCACCTGTGTACAACGTATCCTGCAAACCAGGATGTTATATCAAGTTGAACGAACTGTTTAAACATTCCTATGTTACCTGGTGTGGAGCATGTGTCGTCTCCTAACTACAACTTTCTTCCTGTCGCTGTGCGTTTCCTACGTGGACACAGGTGAGTATCCATGAGGTCTTACATTACATTTGCAATTTAATCTTGATGCCAGTAGTATCTGTGTCATCATAATGTTGTTTCATATGTTATTTAGGTGTACTCCGACATCGATCTTATCACTCAGCTTAATCTATTTATATAGCGCCTTACGTTCAGGTTACTGTATGTTAAGAAAGCGGCTGTGATAAATTGATCCGAGTGTATTTTAGGGTGCTTGCACGGCGAGTTGTGTTGATTTGGATATGTACTTGTAGACACCAGTTTCGTTCATGGTACACGATATATGTCTCTTACCTTCCCCGTAATATCTGTACATCTGTATACCTTTAGTAGATATTTGCTTAGAACGTATGAAAATAGTTGTGCTTGTGAAGAGCGTGTATCCCATCCATAAGGTGCATTGCTCTTAGCAGACTCACCGGAGTGGAGAAATCACTGATGTGTAACAGTGAGTGTACTGCTCACAAACATCAACACAACAGCCTCCATGTCATGTAGGCAACTTCACATAACGGATCGTGTGTCCCTGTTGGCTGTACCTTGTTTCTGGCGATAGTTACACAATTAGTGCATATTCCACGATAGATATATGTATGGCGAGTGTCAGTATTGTGGTTTGTGTTTCATTTATTACTCACATCAATGTCGTCAATTGTCCAAGTCAACGTAACACTGGAAGTTAAATCAACAACCATTTGTTGAGCCCGAGGTTTACAGATACGGCAGCTACAAGGACGCTATAAGAGACAACGCCACCTACCCACACCTAGTTGACAAGACGCTACAAGAGAGAACACCACCTGCCACACCCAGTTGACACGGCGCTATAAGAGAGAACACCACGTTCCACACCTAGTTGACAAGACGCTATAAGAGAGAACGCCACCTACCACACCTAGTTGACAAGGCGTTATATCAGAGAACGCCACCTACCACACCTAGTTGACAAGACGCTATAAGAGAGCATCACCTACCACACCTAGTTGACACGGCGTTTTATGCGATCCGAGAACGCCACCTACCACACCTAGTTGGCAAGACGCTATATGAGAGAAGACCACTTACCACACCTAGTTGACAAGGCGCTATAAGAGACAACGCCACCTACCACACCTAGTTGACAAGACACTATAAGAGACAACGCCACCTACCCCCACCTAGTTGATAAGACGCTATATGAGACAACACTACCTACCACACCTAGTTGACAACACGCTATAAGAGAGAACGCCACCTACCACACCTAGTTGACAAGGCGCTATAAGAGAGAACGCCACCTACCCCCACCTACTTGATAAGACGCTATAAGTGAGAACGCAACCTACTACACCTAGTTGACAAGGCGCTCTAAGAGAGAACACCACCTACCACACCTAGTTGACAAGACGCTATAAGAGAGAACGACACCTATCACACCTAGTTGACAACACGCTATATGAGACAGCGCCACCTACCACACCTAGTTGACAAGGTGCTATAAGAGACAACGCCACCTACCACACCTAGTTGACAAGACACTATAAGAGACAACGCCACCTACCCCCACCTAGTTGATAAGACGCTATATGGGACAACGCCACCTACCACACCTAGTTGACAAGACACTATAAGAGACAACGCCACCTACCCCCACCTACTTGATAAGACGCTATAAGTGAGAACGCAACCTACTACACCTAGTTGACAAGGCGCTCTAAGAGAGAACACCACCTACCACACCTAGTTGACAAGACGCTATAAGAGAGAACACCATCTACCAAACCTAGTTGACAAGACGCTATAAGAGAGAACACCACCTACCACACCTAGTTGTGGACGACAACACATTCTGGCCAGAGAACGTGAACTGCAGAGAATGGGTTCCCCGGAATACATGGTACTCTAATGATAAACAAGGCGAGAGTGAGTATTAACCATGATGCCTTATCTTGCAAGTCTGACCTTTTTTTGGATGTACACTGATGACCCTCGTTAACCTAGCGACATGGAACATTCGTGGTATCAAACATGGAACGTCTGAGCTGTGCAATAAACTCAACATATGTGACGTCGTGCTTATTACAGAACACTGGTTAGACATGGAAAATTCACAGTCTCTGGAGACACTACATGACAAATTTAATGTGTATTCTAATCCAGTTGTGACTCTAACCATCACCAACGAGGTTATGGAGGTGTAGCCATGTTTGTACGGAAAGGTGACTGGTGTAAAGCTACTCTTATTGACACCCACTACAGCCGCCACGTACTGTGCATCAAACTGCACATCTGTACCAGCCATGTGTATATACTTGGGACTAGACTGCCATCGACAAATGTCCTTGACAGTGTGTACTATGAAGAACTGTATTATGTTATCGAACTTTATGATATTCTCTCTCAAGAATACCCAACATACCTCCTAGGAGACTTTAATACTGATATCAGTCATGGTATTAATATGAAACCAAGGGCTAGGTGCCTCTTACGACTGCTTAGCGAACGTCACCTTTATTCTGTGGTTCCACTTGACGAGTCAAGGTACACTTTCCATAGTAAATGTAACAAAGTAAAATCATTAATTGACTATGTTTTTGTAGACATTGATTCACTAAGCAGTGTAACGGGATATGTCATTGACACTGGCATTCCATATAACATCTCAGATCACCTACCAATACTTGTCTGTATACTTCTTCCTCTACATGTTGGGTACTATCATGGAGAGAACTTAAACTGGACTAAAGCAAGTGAACCTGACCTAATGTTATATCGATATGAAACAGAAAACTACTTTCGTGGAACTGAAATTAACAGTGCTCACTTTGATAACAATGTAGACTACATCGAATACTATTGTGATTATATCACAGGCTCCTTACATGCTTCTGCTGCCGGAAGTATTCCATCCACACGCTTTAGGCCATTTCTTAAACCTTACTGGAAGAAAGATGGTCTTAATAATCTGCATAAAGAAATGCGAAATTGTCGCCGTCAGTGGGTTACAAATGGTAAAGTTAGAGATAAAAACGATGCTGCCTATGCAAAATATAAAGAAAGTAAAAGTCTATTTCGTAAGAAACATCGCCATGCAAAACACCAGTTAGCTAAAAATAGATTTGAAGAAATCTACGAAGCAGCAGAAGTAGATGTTAAAGAAGTTGACAAAACTACGAAACGTTACAAACGCTGCAAAGGTAATATTGAAAAACTTACCTATGATTCTCAAACTTGCTACGAGGGAAAGGATATTTGCAATCTGTTTGGACTTTATTTCCATTCACTAGCTACTCCTTCCCCTGATGTAAAATGTGACTATGTACATGCTCAGAATGTGAAAGGGCAAATTGCTAATATTGAAACAAGCGATGACATGCAGAACGACATCGGTTCGCAATTGCACTGTCCAATCACTGAAGATGAAATTCATTGTACCGTAAAACGACTTAAAGTACGAAAGTCGCCTGGTCCTGACGGTATAGTGAATGAGCACATAAAGAAGGCTGGTAGATCGCTGCTGCATCATATTGCCTTACTTTTCAATGCCATTATTACGTTTGAATACATTCCTAAATCATTTTCTATAGGTCGAATTCTTCCACTACACAAGGGCAACGGTAAACCAAAACATGACCCTGCCAATTATAGAGGAATAACCATGACTTCTGTATTAAGTAAACTCTTTGAAAGACTTCTCCTTAACAGAATAGAGTCCTGGATAGATACTAAGATAGAATTTCCCCATCCTCTGCAATTTGGATTTAGGCCTCACTATGGTGCTGAAGCCGCCGTACTGACGTTAAAAGAAAACATTGCATATTACAATGAAAGGATGTCGCCTGTATACTGTGCAATTTTAGATAATGAAAAGGCATTTGATCGGGTGTGTCTTGACAGCTTATTTATTAAACTGTATGATATTGGAATAACGGGTAAACTATGGAGAATATTAAGGCTCTCCTATAGCTCCATGAAATCATTTGTATGCTTTGAAGGGTTTAAATCGGATACATTCCCCGTCAATCAAGGAGTAGGCCAAGGTAGAGTCATGTCCGTTTGGCTATTCACATTATTTATTAATGACCCCTTGTATGAACTTGGGAATTCAGATTCTGGCTTAATTTTGCCATAGGGTAAATGCCCTGGGATACTTCTTGCTGATGACACTACTCTGATGAGTTCCTCTACCAAAGGCCTGCAAAATCTTCTCGATGTCGCTAAAAACTATGCTCATAAGTGGCAGCTAAAATATAATGTAAGCAAGAGTGCGGTTCTACACTTTGAATGCTCAAACAATATCGCTAACATCAGGAATGTATTAATTGGTGATATGCATGTTCCACAAAGGAAATCTATTAAATATGCAGGTGTACATCTCAGTACAGATAAATGATCACTTGAACGTACAAAACAGCATGTGAAAAGCTACGAGTACTCATGAACACTAATCATAATAATGGGTTGTATTTTGGAGGTCTGAACCCGATATCTGCAGCACGTATCTGGGAGAGGGTAATCTTATCATGTGGCCTCTATGGATGTAACGTATGGGGTAAACTGCCTCTTAAAGAGTATGAAATGCTTGAAGTTGTACAACGACAATTTTGTAAAAAAGTTCAAGGACTACACAAGCGCACTCCCAGTATTGTTGTATTGGATTGTATCGGTATCATGCCACTACAGTATTACATAGATAAAAGAACCCTCTACCTATTAGGAAAGTTATGTAATGCAAAGTATAACTGTGTTTTTAAAGTAATGTTTCTAGTTCGCCTTGGTCAATTTATGTGTACAGATAGCTCTACATGCAATGTATATAGTAGAAAATCCCCGATATACAATATGCTGCAACTTGTACATAAGTATAACCTAAACGATATACTAGCTAACTATGTCAATAATGGCCAATTCATCAGTAAGAAATGCTGGTCCAATGCCGTAAATGATGCTACTAAATCTCATCGAGAAAATCTATTTTATGTTCATCTTAATTCAAGACTTAGTCTGTCAAGATATATCAATATAAGATCCAGTAATGAACACTATCTCTGGATGCTAGCTGCAGAGAATAACGACCAGTTAACTGATATTGCAAGACTTGTATTCTATGGATCAGCTGAAATTGTTTCAAGAGAATGTTTATGTAAAACTGTCGCCAATGATATTGTAAAGCACGTGTTTATGTCATGTACGATAAATATGAATGACAGAAATGAACTTTTTAGCTCCATATGTGATATTCTGGATGTAGAAACTTTTGTTAAGATCTGGGATCAAGATGATGATGTTATTCTTGCATTTTGACTTGGTGGATGTCCAATAGAGTGTATCATGGAACTACAAAGAGATGTATGGGCAAAAGTAATAATTGATGTAAGCCATTTTATAAGGAAATGGCGATACTTGCTAAAACACTTGTATGTATATGAACATTTGTGACTATCAATAATCTATATTAATCATTTCATGTAAAATATATTATTACCACACATTGTAATCTTCATTCAGTTGGAGGAAATAACGAATATCTATCTATCTATCTATCCTAGTTGACAAGACGCTATAAGAGAGCGTCACCTACCACACCTAGTTGACATGGCGTTTTATGCGATCCGAGAACGCCACCTACCACACCTAGTTGGAAAGACGCTATAAGAGAGAACACCATCCAAAAAAACCTAGTTGACAAGGCGTTATAAGAGAGAACACCACTTACCACACCTAGTTCTCAACACACTATAAGAGAGAACGCCACCTACCACACTTAGTGACAAGGCTATTAGGGAGAACACTACCTACCACACCTAGATGACAAGACGCTACAAGAGAGAACACCACCTTCCACACCTAGTTGACAAGACGTTATAAGAGAGAACACCACCTACCACACCTAGTTGACATGACGCTATAAGAGTGATCACAATCTACCACACCTAGTTGACAAGACGCTATAGGAGAGAAACCACCTTCCACACCTAGTTGACAAGGCGCTATAAGAGAGATAAACACCTAAAACACCTGGTTGACAAGACACTATAAAAGAGCGCCACCTATCACACCTAGTTGCCAAGATGCTATAAGAGAGAACGCCACCTACCACACCTAGTTGACATGACGCTAAAAGAGAGATCACAATCTACCACACCTAGGTGACTAGACGCTATAAGAGAGAACGCCACAATTCCAAACCTAGCTGACAAGGCGCTATAAGAAAGAACACCACCTACCACACCTAGTTGACAACACGTTATATGAGAGAACGCCACCTACCACACCTAGTTGACAAGGCGCTATCAGAGACAACGCCGCCTACCACACCTAGTTGACAAGACACTATAAGAGACAACGCCACCTACCCCCACCTAGTTGATAAGACACTATACGTGAGATCACAATCTACCACACCTAGTTGACAAGGCGCTATATGAGACAACGCCACCTACCACACGTAGTTGATAAGACACTATAAGTGAGAACGCAACCTACCACAACTAGTTGACAAGGCGCTCTAAGAGAGAACACCACCTACCAAACCTAGTTGACAAGACGCTATAAGAGAGAACACCACCTACCACACCTAGATGTCGAGACGCTATAAGTGAGAACGCCACCTTCCACACCTAGTTGACAAGTCGCAATAAGAGAGATCACAATCTACCACACCTAGTTGACAAGACGCTATATGAGAGAATGCCACCTTCCACACCTAGTTGACAAGAGACGATATAAGAGAGAACACCACCTTCCACACCTACTTGACAAGACGTTATAAGAGAGAACACCACCTACCACACCTAGTTGACAAGACACTATAAGAGAGAACGCCAAATACCACACCTAGTTGACAAGACGATATAAGAGAGAACACCACCTTCCACACCTAGTTGCCAAGACGCTATAAGAGAGAACGCCACCTACCACACCTACTTGACATGACGCTATAAGAGAGATCACAATCTACCACTCACACCTAGTTGACAAGACGCCAGAAGAGAGAACGCCACAATTCCAAACCTAGTTGATAAGGCGCTATAAGAAAGAACACCACCTACCACACCTAGTTGACAACACATTATATGAGAGAACGCCACCTACCACACCTAGTTGACAAGGCGCTATCAGAGACAACGCCGCCTCCCACATCTAGTTGACAAGACAATATAAGAGACAACGCCACCTACCCCCACCTAGTTGATTAGACGCTATAAGTGAAAACGCAACCTACCCCCACTTAGTTGACAAGACGCTATAAGAGAGAACGACACCTACCCCCACCTAGTTGACAAGACGTTGTAAGAGAGAACATCACCTACCCCACCTAATTGACAAGACGCTATAAGAGAGAACGCCACCTTCCACACCTAGTTGACAAGACGCTATAAGACAGATCACAATCTACAACACCTAGTTGACAAGACGCTATATGAGAGAACGCCACCTTCCACACCTAGTTGACAAGAGACGATATAAGAGAGAACACCACCTACCACACCTAGTTGACAAGGCACTATAAGAGAGAACGCCAAATACCACACCTAGTTGAAAAGGCGATATAAGAGAGAACACCACCTTCCACACCTAATTGACAAGACGTTATAAGAGAGAACACCACCTACCACACCTACTTGACAAGACGCTATAAGAGAGAACACCACCTACCACCTATTGATAAGACGATATATGAGAGAACGCCACCTACCACATCTACTTGACAACAAGCTATATGAGACAACGCCACCTACCACACCTAGTTGACAAGACGCTATAATAGAGAACAACACCTACCCCCACCTAGTTGACAAGACGCTATAAGAGACAACGCCACCTACCACACCTAGTTGACAAGACACTATAAGAGACAACGCCACCTACCCCCACCTAGTTGATAAGACGCTATAAGTGAGATCACAATCTACCGCACCGAAGGTTGGGATAAGACGCTACCGCACCTAGTTGACAAGGCGCTATATGAGAGACAACGCCACCCACCTTCCACCACACGTGGTTGATAAGACACTATAAGTGAGAACGCAACACATTAACCTACCACAACTAGTTGACAAGGCGCTCAAGAGAGAACACCACCTACCAAACCTAGTTGAGAGAACGCCAACACCACACCTAGTTGAAAAGGCGCTAAGACACCACCTACCACACCTACTTGCCACCTATAAGAGAGAACCCACCTACCACCTATTGATACGATATATGAGAGAACGCCACGCCTAGAGACAACGCCACCTGTTGACAAGACGCTATAAGACGCTATAAGAGACCTACACACTATAAGAGACAACGCCACCTACCCCCACCTAGTTCGATAAGACGCTATAAGTGAGATCACAATCTACCGCACCTAGTTGGACAAGGCACCTAGTTGACAAGTTGGACGCTCTACACTCTAGTTGCTAAGAGAGACACCACCTACCAATGCCTATGTCAAGACGCTATAAGTGAGAACGCCACCTTTCACACCTAGTTGACAAGTCGCAATAAGAGAGATCACCACCTACACACCTAGTTGACAAGACGCTATAAGTGAGAACGCCACCTTTCAGAGAGAGAGATCACAATCTACCACACCTAGTTGACAAGACGCTATATGAGAGAATGCCACCTTCCACACCTAGTTGACAAGAGACGATATAAGAGAGAACACCACCTTCCACACCTACTTGACAAGACGTTATAAGAGAGAACACCACCTACCACACCTAGTTGACAAGACACTATAAGAGAGAACGCCAAATACCACACCTAGTTGACAAGACGATATAAGAGAGAACACCACCTTCCACACCTAGTTGCCAAGACGCTATAAGAGAGAACGCCACCTACCACACCTACTTGACATGACGCTATAAGAGAGATCACAATCTACCACACCTAGTTGACAAGACGCCATAAGAGAGAACGCCACAATTCCAAACCTAGTTGATAAGGCGCTATAAGAAAGAACACCACCTAGCACACCTAGTTGACAACACATTATATGAGAGAACGCCACCTACCACACCTAGTTGACAAAGCGCTATCAGAGACAACGCCACCTACCACACCTAGTTGACAAGACACTATAAGAGACAACGCAACCTACCCCCACCTAGTTGACAAGACGCTATAAGAGAGAACGACACCTACCCCCACCTAGTTGACAAGACGTTGTAAGAGAGAACATCACCTACCACACTTACTTGACAAGACGCTATAAGAGAGAACGCCACCTTCCACACCTAGTTGACAAGACGCTATAAGACAGATCACAATCTACCACACCTAGTTGACAAGACGCTATATGAGAGAACGCCACCTTCCACACCTAGTTGACAAGAGACGATATAAGAGAGAACACCACCTACCACACCTAGTTGACAAGGCACTATAAGAGAGAACACCAAATACCACACCTAGTTGAAAAGGCGATATAAGAGAGAACACCACCTTCCACACCTAATTGAGAAGACGTTATAAGAGAGAACACCACCTACCACACCTACTTGACAAGACGCTATAAGAGAGAACGCCACCTAGCACACCTAGTCGACAAGACGCTATAAGAGAGAACACCACCTACCACCTATTGCTAAGACGATATATGAGAGAACGCCACCTACCACACCTACTTGACAAGCTATATGAGACAACGCCACCTACCACACCTAGTTGACAAGACGCTATAATAGAGAACAACACCTACCCCCACCTAGTTGACAAGACGCTATAAGAGACAACGCCACCTACCACACCTAGTTGACAAGACACTATAAGTGATAACGCCACCCACCCTCACCTAGTGATAAGACGCTATAAATGAGAACGCAACCTACCACAGCTAGTTGACAAGGTGCTCTAAGAGAGAACACTACCTGCCACACCTAGTGACAAGGCGCTATAAGGCATAGCCACCTACCACAATAGTTTACAAGACGCTATAAGAGAGAACATCACCTACCACACCTAGTTGACAAAACGCTATAAGAGAGAACACAATCTACATCACCTAGTTCACACGGTGCTATATGAGAGAACGCCACCTTCCACACCTAGTTGACAAGGCGCTATCAGAGAGAACACCATTTACCACACCTAGTTGACAAGACGCTAAAAGAGAGAACACCACCTACCACACCTAGTTGACAAGACCCCTATAAGAGCGCGCCACCTACCACACGAAGTTGACAAGACGCTATCAGAGAGAACACCACCTTCCACACCTAGTTGGTAAGACGCTATCAGAGAGAACACCACCTACCACAGCTAGTTGAGAACACACTATATAAGAGAACGCTAGCTACCACACCTAGTTGACAAGGTGCTCTAAGAGAGAACACCACCTGCCACACCTAGTGACAAGCGCTATAAGGCATAGCCACCTACCACAATAGTTTACAAGACGCTATAAGAGAGAACATCACCTACCACACCTAGTTGACAAAACGCTATAAGAGAGAACACAATCTACATCACCTAGTTCACACGGTGCTATATGAGAGAACGCCACCTTCCACACCTAGTTGACAAGGCGGTATATGAGAGAACACCATTTACCACACCTAGTTGACAAGACGCTAAAAGAGAGAACACCACCTACCACACCTAGTTGACAAGACCCTATAAGAGCGCGCCACCTACCACACGTAGTTGACAAGACGCTATCAGAGAGAACACCACCTTCCACACCTAGTTGGCAAGACGCTATCAGAGAGAACACCACCTACCACAGCTAGTTGAGAACACACTATATGAGAGAACGCTAGCTACCACACCTAGTTGACAAGGTGCTCTAAGAGAGAACACCAGCTACCACACGTGGTGACAAGGCACTATAATAAATAGCCACCTACCACAATAGTTGACAAGACGATATAAGGGAGAACACCATCTACCAAACCTAGTTGGCAGGACGCTATAAGAGAGAGCTTCACCTACCACACCTAGTTGACAAGACGCTATAAGGGAGAACACCATCTACCAAACCTAGTTGGCAAGACGCTATAAGAAAGAGCATCACCTACCACACCTAGTTGACAAAACGCTATAAGAGAGAACACAATCTACCTCACCTAGTTCACACGGCACTATATGAGAGAACGCCACCTACCCACACCTAGTTGATAAGACGCTATAAGAGAGAAAACCACCTACAACACCTAGTTGACTAGACGCTATAAGAGAGCGCTACCTACCACACCTAGTTGACAAGACGCTATAAGAGAGGACACCACCTTCCACACCTAGTTGACAAGACGCTATAAGAGGGCGCCACCTACCACACGTAGTTGACAAGACCCTATAAGAGCGCGCCACCTACCACACGTAGTTGACAAGACGCTATCAGAGAGAACACCACCTTCCACACCTAGTTGGCAAGACGCTATCAGAGAGAACACCACCTACCACAGCTAGTTGAGAACACACTATATGAGAGAACGCTAGCTACCACACCTAGTTGACAAGGTGCTCTAAGAGAGAACACCAGCTACCACACGTGGTGACAAGGCACTATAATAAATAGCCACCTACCACACGTAGTTGACAAGACGCTATAAGAGAAAACGCCACCTTCCACACCTAGTTGGCAAGAAGCTATAAGAGAGAACACCACCTACCACACCTAGTTGAGAACACACTATATGAGAGAACGCTAGCTACCACACCTAGTTGACAAGGCGCTATAAGGGAGAACGCCACCAACAGCACCTAGTTCACTAGACGCTATAAGAGACAACGCCACATACCACACCTAGTTGACATGGCGCTCTAAGAGAGAACACCACCTACCAAACCTACCTGACAAGACGCTATATGAGAGATCGCCACCTACCACACGTAGTTGACAAGACGCTATAAGAGAGAACACCACCTACCACCTATTGATAAGGCGCTATAAGAGAGAACGCCACCTACCACAACTAGTTAACAACAAGCTATATGAGACAACGCCACCTGCCACACCTAGTTGACAAGACGCTATAAGAGACAACGCCACATACCCGCACCTTGTTGACAAGACGCTACAAGTGAGAACGCAACATACCACACCTAGTTGACAAGGCGCTCTAAGAGAGAACACCACCTACCATTCCTAGTGACAAGGCGCTATAAGAGATAGTCACCTACCACACCTAGTTGACGAGACGCTATAAGAGAGAACACCACCTACCACACCTAGTTCAGAAGACGCTATATGAGAGATCGCCACCTCACACTCCTAGTTGAAAGACGCTAAAAGAGAGAACGCCAACTACCACACCTAGTTGACAAGACCGCCTCCGTGGTGTAGTGGTTAGAGCGTCTGCCCTGAGAGCGGAAGGTCGCGGGTTCGATCCCCGACCTCGTCAAACCAAAAGACGTTCAAATATGGTACTTCTTGGTCCCTGTCTGGCGCTCGGCATTACTCGGTACAACAAGGACTGGTCGGCTCGGAGTATAATGTGTATGGGGTATTCATGCTTGACTGCGTCATGGTATCTCAGTGGGTTAGCACTATAAAACCAGTTTAATTCTGGGCTAGTACAAGCAGCCGCACATACACACACGCATGCACGTCGTCATATGAGCGAAATATTCTCAAACACGACGTTAAACCCAATTTCACCTCATCTCACCTAGTTGACAAGGCGTTATAAGAGAGAAAACCACCTATAACACCTAGTTGACAAGACGCTATAAGAGATACCGCTTCCTACCACACCTAGTTGACAAGACGCTGTAAGAGAGAACACCACCTACCACACCTAGTTGACAAGACGCTTAAAGAGAGAATGCCACCTACCACACCTAGTTGACAAGACGCTATATGAGAGAATGCCACCTATCACACCTAGTTGACAAGACGCTACAAGAGAGAATGCCACCTACCACACCTATTTGACAAGACGCTACAAGAGAGAATGCCACCTACCACACCTTGCTGATACTATCGTAACCATAGTCGATGCAATTTGACACATGTCAACAACCAAGTAATAATATCAATTGTTAAAGAGGCGCCCATAACACGCACAACGACAGCAAAGATGCAACTGAAACTGTTTAAATGGTATGTTTACTCATCTACTGAACCACAAAAGAAACGTCGCTTTGCAAAACTAAATGCAAAATTTTGTTCTTGCCATGTAGTGTTTTTATTATGTTTGTACCGTTTTCTTAACATGTTTTTCAATACAAATTGACAGTTATTACCAACATCAGTGTGTTTTCTGATGAAAACGAATATCGACCAAACGCACCGAAAAAGGCAGACATGGTAAAATGTTCCGTATGACATTCGTGTAAATGAAAATGCACGTGCATGTCATGACAACTCTACCAATGAAAGCGGGTCCCAAGCTCGCCTGAAATCATTTTTGTTTTGACACAAGCACTATGCCACGTCTTACGAGAGATCAGAGGAACCAAGTCGTGGGACGATTGCAAGTTGTCCAGACTGCATGGAGGGTAGACAATCATTTTAATGTTCATGTTAGGACAGCAGGGGTGGTATCAGGTCACTAAGAACATTCAAGACCGCCAACGCAGTGGGCGACCTTCAGTAACATCACAACATCAAGAATGATAGGCTGTGCGCAACCATCTGCAAGATCGCTTCCCCAGAGCGAAGGAAACGCCAGACCATTTCTGTCTCAAAACAGACCCATCAGTGCCGATACATTGCGTCGACGTTTGCGCGGAGGAAACTTCTGCTGTCACAGATCATATCGTAGTCCTGTCCTCACCGCTCATAACCGCCAAAACTGAGGTTATCGACAATGGAGAACTGTGCCGTCATCTCATGAAAGCCGATTTTGTGTTTCGAAAGTTGATGGCAGAGTGAGAGTATGGCGAGGACGAGGTGAAATGTTTTCCAATGAGTGAATTGTTGAAAGAGACTTCTTCCAGCAAGACAACGGTCGAGCCCACACTGCCAGAGCAACATTGGACTTCCTAAGACAACATGGCATCCAAACCCTATAATAGCCTGCACTCAGTCCGACTTTAAGTCAAGTAGAACACCCTTGGGACGAGATTCAAAGAAGACTGAATGGCCTCCACCCAAGGCCGACAACTGCGGGTGGACTCGATCAGGCATTTCGCAGAGTATGGACCCAAGTGCCTATGGCCTTCATCGACCGGCTAATTCATACCATGTACAGACGATGCAACGATTTCATCAATGCTCATAGAGGCCCCACACGATACTGACTTTGGGGTATCTTAATTGTACCATTTTTTATGGTTTTGTTTGTGTGAACTTTAAATGTGTTTCGCGAAAATGTGTTAACCATAATTGTCAAGTTTGAACTCAGTTCTTCTATTTGATTGTTAATTAGAGTGAATTAAAGTGTGTGCTTTAAGAAACCCCAATCAGTGAGACATTTCTTTTTGTGGTTCAGTATATAGTCAGGTGGTCAAAAGTTCCGGCATGCTTTTACGGTGTAATAAGCTGAGATAGCAATAAATGCACGTCCATGTATACAATCAATTGCATGTCTAGTCAGCAGAGATTTATCATAGTATACTTGCAGGAACGGTGATGTATTGTTGTGACATTGTTTGGTGAAATCGAGAAACGAGGTTGGGACAAGTGGCTGGCTGAACATGATAAGATCAGCTCACAGCTTTTTATCGCAAATGCACATTCAGCAACACAATTGTACTTATATACGACCACATGTGTGATTGGTCAGATTAGTGAACACGTGTCTTTCAGTCGTTGGCGTGCCAATTAGTAATTGTTTGTGAGATTATCACACAGGTCACCCCAGTTGAAATTGGGGGCAGAAGCATGTCCCGAATGATATTGTAAGTAAGCATTTCATTGTATGAAATATGACTGTTTTGTTGCAGGTTCCATCCACCAAGAAACAAACCCAAGATACAATGGCGTGGTTTTTGACCACTGTGTTGTTTCTCTCCATCACTGGGACTCTCACTGGTAGGACGTTTAATATGGTTATTGGTATGCTATGTCCATGGATGTAACAAAAGACCCCATGGTGACATGTATGGTGGTCCTTTTCAGTTGTTGGAGATTTATAGCCAGTTTTAATACTATTGTTCTGAGATAAATAAAATTAAGAGATAAATGCTAGATTACATTCTGTTTCAGTGATATGCTAGTGGTTTTGTTACTGTTTAAATTTTAGCTCACTCACTCACTATTGGTATGCTATCATTAGTATCAACTATGCATCTAGTTGATCTAGTTCTATTTTCCAAGTTGTGCTTGATACATCCTGGATATAAAAGTTCTGTCTGACATCGTATATCATGTATCATTAGCTAGGATTAAATATTTTGTGGAGTTAACCAAGAAGTCAGTCACGGAAAGGTTAAACATTTGTTATGTTTTATTTTCATATTTTCATATATAAATGTACATATCCCTTCAGTATCAAAACATGACGTAATTTTCTTATTTTCATTATCACTTCAGATGCCGAGTGTCACTGTAACACCACTACTGCCTGTGCCTTGTTCCCCTCTACTACCTGTAGCCAGGTCGGCGATCCAGACAGATGTCAGGAAGGATGGTTTGGTTCCCACTGCCAGAGACGTGAGTAGAGGAAATTTGTATTTGGTTGATACCGATGTGCAATATAATCGAACTCATTCAGGCTTATATCAATCAACTTCATACGGTTGAAATCAATATAAAAGATGGATTTGAGTCCATTTGTGGTGTACTTAGATATATAGACACATCAAATAATGGCAGATCATCCTGGCCATAATGTGTTGTATACTACCTTCACACAGGCCTGGTTAGATAGATAGGTTAGGTAGCACAGTTCATAAATAACAAATACGAACACAACTAAACCAAGTATTTCTTCCCCAATATCATGTAGTACAGTTTATAACTAGGCTATAGACCACAAACAGCCAAGGCTGGATCATCTTTCTGGAGAGCATGGGGACTTACGGTACTTCTGCTTCCGACATGATTCCCCTGCATGCTATCATCAAACTATATACAATGTATTTAAATACTTTAATGTATTACACTAATGTTTTCATTGAAGGATTTATGTCAAATGTTAGATGAAAAAAAAAGAGTATTTTACGTCATTAGTCCAAACTTAGCACAAGATAAAAAAATCGTGTATGGATTTTTGTGGAACTAGTTCTTTTAAGTACTTTCACAGTTCAGAAAAAAATAAAGCCAATATGACAGCTTGATAACTACTGTCTTTCCAAATGGACGTATGACAGATCAAATATGTTCTTCATGTTTGAAAGTTGAGTACACTCTACTATTTAAACAAGTTATTATCGAAATTCTTTTTAGTACTATCAAATGTTTGATGTTAATCAAACTTGATGACCAATAATAGTCTATGATGGGGAGACGTAATAATATTGTGTATTTTGTTTTACCGTTCATACGCACCCTGTCTTTTTTCTTAATTCTCAAATCCCTTGTTTATTTAACACTTTGGAGAAAGCTATTGAAATAAAGATAATAATGCATAAACAGTGGTTGCAAACATGAATTTAAATATCTGAGTACTATCTTTGTATGAGTTTCCTTAACATGTTGTTTCACTGTTAGGCTCAATATATTACTCAGTTGTTGCGAAGAAAAATATAATTTCATATTATAGTCGGTGGTGTTTGTATTTCGAAATGCTGATTGACATCTGCAATCCGTACTCCACGTTTGCCTATTATGAGGGGTTTGTAAAGCTCAGCTATGTATAAGTCAAACATACATTACAAAACAATATACACGACCATGCATTAACTGTTACCGTACAATGAACCAAACGCCGTCATTTCCACCATTAACGTCTGTTGATGATGTTGTACATGATTTCACTTTCTTCAGGAAATATTGCTATAGGACAAAGTGCAACACAGAGCAGTACATTCGCTGAAAACAGTTACAGGACAGGGAATACAGTTCACAGGTTCGAGGCCAGGTACGGCGTAGATGGCAGAACTACCACCACCTTGTATAGCAAACCATTCACATGTACACATACAGCCATAGGAGATCCACAACCAGCTTGGACTGTTCATCTGAGCAACTCTAACACAGACAAGATACAACACATTAAGCTGTATCTACGAGAGGGCTGTGAGTATGGGTGGAAAATGTATATTTTATTTCTATTGCTCAACTACCCATTATTCTCTTTGACTAAATCATCATTAAATTATCATGTATTTTGTTGGCGTATTTCTTGTAATGCTCAATAACAGGTGCTTGCGGACGGACGTGGTGTTATTATGGCTGTTGGGGTTGTCAGTCAACACTTGTTTGTCCCTCTGGACCTGTGTTTGTATATACTAATGCTTGCGGACTTTTTCATATGTCGCCAGGTGATCTACTGCCTTATGAAATGTGACATGAGACCTAACATGAAAGAATGCATATTTTCACTTTGTAATACAGTCTTGGACAGAAACAAGGGCATGCAGATATATGTTGGTGGTCAGCTTTGCTATGAGTGGTCAACAGACACCTCTCCGCCTGCCATAGCTGACATCAAATGTCAACAAGCACTAACAGGAAACAACCTGACTATACAGACACACGATTATCTCTCGCTGTGCGAGGTGCAGATATTTGGTAAGTTAACATACGTCTGTGAGCAGGTGAGCAGGTGTGCAAAACTGAAACTAAATTATTAAGACGACTGCTCGATGTAATGTGCCAGTCTCAAGTTAACTCTGGCAATTTATTTTGAAAGTTTGCTCAGTGAACTGATGAAAAAGCAATAATTCAAACGCTCGATCAACATAGGGCTGCAACACTCATCGATTCTAGCCTGAAGCTGGGAAACTGTATTGGTCTAATTGACATTATACATAACAATGGTATAGTTTATTTCATAGTAGTAGTATATAATAAAGGACTATCTTCCTGTTTTCTTCTTATCACGGTGATAGATTTTATTGTTAACTCCTTTCCCAATTTTGATTATCATTTATCACGAATTCTGATTTGTACTTTGGTTTTGATGTTGCCAATTATTTTGCACGTCAGTTATCTGTTATTATCATGTTATTTTCAGTTTGCAGTGACGGCTGGTTTGGTGAGGACTGTGAAATACAGTGTCACTGTTCACTAAACACAGAAGTATGTAACAAGATCACTGGACAGTGTCTGAGTGGATGTGCTCCAGGATACATGGGGACGGACTGCCAAACAGGTACAGGGTTTGAGCCTTACATACACTACCAAACGAATCCATATAAAGTGTTATATATTAAATTGGTTGAAAGTAAAGCACAATGTCTCCTTTATGTTTCCAGTTGTGTACCATTCAAGTAGGTATCTCGGTGTATAGTGTTAAATATTGGCATTAACCTCCGGGGATGAACCTTCTGTTTGCAAATGTCTATGTTTAAATTGCATCAGATTATTTTAAACATATCATTACGAAGTTGTTTTGCACCACCTACAGCGTGTCAAGAAGGTTACTATGGAGACTGCACCTCCAAGTGTGGAAACTGCCGCAATGCTGCCTTTTGTGACAAGACTACAGGCACCTGTCCTGGAGGTTGTGAACCAGGGTGGCAAACTGACACCTGTCTTCAACGTGAGTACATATTGATTCCTCAAATTGCAAATGTGAGGTGTCATGCATGCTCCCAGAATACTTTCACAAGCATGAGTAAACTGTCTCCATATGGAAAAAAACAGTTTCTAAAAGCAGCTGCTATATTATGCGATTATGAATCACCATGAAATTGTGATGATCATGAAATACTGTACAGGTACCCTGCTAACTCAAAATAGGGAATTGCCTCGGTCATTAGTTTATGCTACTAATGCATTAACTTGGGAAATGTCCCCATATGTCTCTATCATAAAACCTTATGAAATAGAACATTGTATCCTGCATGAAGTATACTTTGAGCAAGAGCCGATGGAATCCCTCGGTAATTTCGTAGATTACAACATAAAAGTTATGAAGACATTAAATCATGAGCTGCTAGAATATTGCTCTTGGTGGAGAGTGCAAGTTATACAATTGCAATAAAGTCATACTAACGCCCTAGCAACGTTACATAATCAGCAAACAAAACCTTATTGCTTTGAAAAAGCATAATTTGTTGTATATGAAGTTGGTTGAACATAAAACATAATCTCTTCATTGATTTTTTATATATATGGACAGTATTAAATATTGCCATTGCCTTCCGGGGATGAAGCTACTATTTGAAAATAATATGTTTGCCTACATCTAAATTGTTTCATACTATTTGAAACATGTTATGTAGTTGACAAACTTATTGTTTTACATCATGTACAGCGTGTCAGGACGGATACTATGGAGACTGCACCTCCAAGTGTGGAAACTGCCGCAATGCTGCCTTTTGTGACAAGACTATACTGAGGCGTGTTCAGAACCGCGAGCGCCCGCGAACGCTAGCGAGCGCTCGATCCTGAACGCCTGTGCCCGCTCGAGCGCCCGCGCGCGCACGCGAACAATTCTCACAGCTGCCTCGCCAAGCGAACCAAGATGGCGATCATGTTTAATGTCATTCGTCACCACTCGCCCCTTTCCGTAACCTCCAAAAAGAAGGCGTGGAGGATATTTTGTTAATGTTGTCATATAACATGTATATTTCATCGAGTGGTCTGACAAAGTTGATATGTTCACGAGTGGCGTAACCATTGACATTAACAAAATATATTCTTTTTATTATATTTTGATCATTGTTTATAAATGATCGAGACATCGATTTCGTAGTTCGTGTTTCGTAGTTCCAGGCAAAAGTGATATACTACTCAGTGAAAATGAAAATACCATCTTTCTTTTCACCAATATGTCAGTATTTCACCCTTAAGAATAGAATAAAAGAAGCTATTCGGCTTGTCCCGGAACAACACGAGTTGGTCACGAATGGTTTTATTGTAACCAAGCGCTCGCGTCCGTTCAGGGCCGATCCGAGCGCTCGCGGGAGGCAATCGCGCGGGCGCTCGCGGTTCTGAACACGCCTCTGGTGTCAGGGTGCAATTGCGTGGCTTTATGCATAGTCCCAGATGATATATCTTATCTCAATTGGCTTATAGATATTATTGATTATGCGTTCCAAATTAGCTGTGATTGAAATTAGTAAAAGTTATAAACCAAATTCTTTCAATAATTATTGACCCTGCGATGGTTTAAAATTCAAATTTCCCCCTCTCTATGATTCTTGGATTTGTGTTGCGAAGAAAATTATTTGATAAGCATTAACGTATTAATCACTATCAAGAAATCTTCCTCGTGTGTATTTTTAAATCTTATAAACGCTTTATTGAAACATCTACTGCTCTAACCTTGCTTTAGTAACTTTAGAGAAAGCTGTCCTGGACTCTCTCATTAACATAGTCGAGTATACTTGATTTGCACCTCAAACGTTTGAATCACGGGCACTAAAGACTGGAGAGGCTGGAGCACTGACAGACAGTCACAGGCAGTCACCCCTCTTGTCCTTCAGTCTTGAGGAAAGTTGGTTAAAGGATTGGACACCTTGTCCAAAGGTTCATGGTTTCTGGCCTACTGATTTAAGAGAGCTTGAGAGGACCATAACATGCGGTTGGTAATTTACAGGTTTGTTTAATGTATGTCTGAAACTTCACGCAGGCACAAAGATGAACGCTGCGAACAACATAATATTGTCCTTGTTTGTCATCATAACTAACGTGATATACTTGTGTACAGCGTGTCAGGATGGATGGTATGGTTTGAACTGTGCCTCCGGTGTGGAAACTGCCTTGATGGTCATGAGCAGTACACAAGTCAACGGGAATGTGCCCTAGAGGATGTGCAAAAGGATGGATGAACAACACCTGTCTTCACCGTGAGTATAGATGCTATACTATGTAGAATTATGTTGGTAATATTTGCCCTCTCAATGTATGGAATTCCATGAGATATGTTTATTGCATTTAATAATGATAGAATACTTGTACAAAGTCGTGTTTTAAGATTAATAATTACTCCACTGAAGTAACGATAGTGTATGTTTATTTGCTTGAGAATTGCAAGATTCATGGATGTCAACTTCTGCATTGTGATAAACACGACGTTTCGGATTAGCAAGTATACACTCGGCAGTAACGTCGTTTTATTTACAACAATGAAGTTGACATCCATATATCTTGCTTTTCTTATATCATTCAACTTCTAAATGCCCTTCAAAGATTTGTGTTTCTTGATGTTTCTAATTAGTGTTCCTAATTCCGTTTTGTCAGAATTGCAGTGAAGGCGGTAATTAATACACCTATTCATCTACGTCCTTTCGACAGTCATTAGTCTCATCAGGAAACAATTTCTTTATATTCAAAGCATGTCCGAGTGGCTACTATGGTCCGAACTGTGGCTTCCAGTGTGGCAACTGTGTGGAAGGTGATGTTTGCATCAAGACAAATGGAAAATGTCCTGGAGGATGTGTAGCAGGGTGGATCAACGACACGTGTAATCAAGGTAAGTCGTTCCTGTGCAGTATATGACATGAATATATTTCGTTATGATTCTGGTAAACTATTAAGGCTTTCTCACCATACAGCCTTAGTTCGTACGAGGAAAATTAAGGAGATGAGCAGATAGTTCTGTTTGAAAAGGACATAAAGTATCCTTACACAACAGTATACCCATTGCTTCGTGACATTGCATTTGTAGTGCACTTCTTTTCACAGCATGTCCAGGTGGTTACTACGGTACAATGATATATGTAACAAGTAAACGGGAATATGTCCCAACGGATGTGCAGCAGGGTGGATGAATAACACGTGTCATAACAGTAAATGGTTAATTTGGTTCCAATTCATGGCTCATCCGTTACAATGCTTGTTCCCTCGTTGTACCGATTAGTCATTGAAAGTCCAGGCTTTGTATCTACATTAACTACATATTCCACGGCTAACGTTCGTAAAGACCGCACGTACATATAAGCCGTATCCTCTGACACAAAACAGACATGTAAATGAGAGACTTGTGATACCATACTGGTTATTTGCTAGTGTGTGAAGACGGGAGGTACGGCAGCGGTTGTACATCGTCAGAATGTGGCCACTGCAAGAGCGGCACAGTGTGTGACAAAAACTAACGGAACCTGCGGGGAGTGGATGTGATGGAGGGTATTCAGGGTGCCCAGTTGCAGAGGTAAGTGTGTTCTTTTGGTCTGAACTTTTCAAGAGACATAGGTTTAGATTAAATGAACAGGGGAATGCACCATTTCGAGTAACAACCATAATCACTGTCTGAAAACTGTTAACCCTAACTTTACGGTCGAAAGAATGCTATCGCAGGATGTCATTGTTGTGTACATCACTAACGGTCGCATATATGGCAATACTTTTCTAAAGCGGTATAGACCTGGTATGTGTAGATTTGTAAGCGTTAGTTATATACTGAACAAATTAGAAGTGTTGAATCTGTTTACACAGAGTAACCCGTTTCTCGTGGATAACAAAACACGTTCAGATATTAAATATAAAGTTATATCAACCAGGTGTATTGTGTTTACAAACTAGGTTATACAGAGTGCCCGGCAACTTCAGGACACTCAAACCAGGTAGTGCCAGTTGCAGCAACACTTGGGACACTTCTCGTCTTGGCTCTCATCGCTCTGCTGACAGCCATCATTTACATCAGAAGGTAAGGGAAAAGATGTAATATTATGGACTTAGAAAGAGGACTCGTGGTACAGGGCAATATATAGTAATAGATTTAATGCAAATGATTCTGCATTGGAGACGTCCCTCCATGCTTGGTTATATAACCATTAATGGTACCTAATTCATTTTAGCTCGTTTCACATTTCACACAGAACTCCACTGAATAAATTTACATCAGTGGTGGTTAGCACGCTGACTTTGTGTGCTGGCGGTTATGTCCCTTACGCGGAAGGCGAGGGTTCGAATCCCGGATGATCCAAGAATATTCCTGTATATTACAGACTGAAGAATCAACTGGGTGTCTTACAAAAGAAACAAGAAGATAACTACATATCTCTAGACGAGACTACCAAGGATCCAGTTGTGGAGAACACATATGAACAAATTAACAATTCCACTCCTTATGTCAATATGGCGGAAGATCATCAGGGCCGCATTTAAAGTAATCAAAAACAGTTTTGTAAAGCGACCTGTCTAGATCGACATTGCTATAGGTTCTTGTTACACGAGTATATGAACAGACATTTCTGAATGTGGAACCACGTGAGAATCTCACGTAAGGCTACTAAGTACTAAACAACTCGAGCCACATATATTCTGTTGTTAAGAACTGTGATCATATTAGTTGCACTGTGTTTTGAAAGGATGTACGGGACTGTAAGACTCTTGTTAATTCCGTATTCCCTGAGGAACACCATGTGACGAATTTATTACCTTTAAGATATTTTAATTGAGCTTATCTTTAAACAACAACATCAACTTTCGGCAGAATGAGACGCAAAACGTTTTGCTATGAGTTTTCCTGAACGGCCATAAAGGGGGATAACTCTGGATGGCTTAGTTTATAATAACAACGAACGAATTTGAGGTTTTGTTAAACGACAAGTGAAATAGAGAAGCATTATATTTTTTGGATATATATATATATATTGACACACACTGGCAAATCCGCCTACATGGTTTCGAATGCTTTGGCTATTGACCAATCAGACTTCAACAAATTTATCTTAAGGGAAATAATAAGCAATATATGATCGGCACGATTACCGTTCTGTCGTCATGTCATGATTGCTGTTCTGTCATTATGTCACGATTACTGTTCTGTTATCACGTCACGATTACTGTTCTCTCGTCATGTCATGATTACTGTTCTGTCATTATTATGTCACTATAAATGTTCTGTCATCATGTCTCGATTACTGTTTTGTCATCATGTCACCATAAATGTTCTGTCATCATGTCACTAATACTGTTCTGTCGTCGTGTCACTATTACTGTTCTGTCATCATGTTATGATTACCGTACCAGGTTTCTCTTGTCATGATGGTTTTCCAAGAACAAACATGTAAAGGTGAAGCGGATCCTTCTCCGCCGTCTTGTAGTCTGTACCTCTGGCGACACTGACGTTGATGTCAGATTGGCGGTCTGGTTGGGAACGTTGCATGGAAGCAGTAGATGCATACACATCGTCGAACTATCCTCACAGTTACATCTCTGTTGCTAGGGTGATGTCAGGAAATTGTGTCGACGATACGAAGCAGTGTCTTGCGGAGGAGTTGTAACGGATTAGCAGACCCTATGGTGCTGGTATCTGGTGTGGTACAGAGTGACGTTGACATTCCTGACATTGAACTGACGTACAACGTTACACTGCGAGGCACTGAATTCCAATTCTCTTGTGACTCGCCATCTGCCATTTTCTTGTATGTGTAACCTGGTGCCATCCAACAAAACCTACCGAATGGGGTTTTCTGAACACGTTCGAACACATGTATTAGACTACAGTACATTACCTTTCGTAGATATTCTATGTAATGTTTCTCTTTGAATGATTAGCTGCTGTTCAAACGTTTGCTTGTAGCCTGAAGGTATAAGTTTGATCTCGGCATGGATGCATTATGTGAGGCCAAGTCTTGGCGTTCCTCGATGTGACATAAGGGTTGAAAACTGTACCAAGCCATGTTACTGTTAATATGGTCACTGAAATACTACATATAATTATACATAATAGTGTATGACCTCTTAGTAGATATTATTTGAAACATTTCTCCCTGAATACTTCTGGTGGTTGGACCGCCTCCGTGGTGTAGTGGTTAGAGCGTCTGCACGGATAGCGGGTTCGATCCCCGACCGCGTCATACCAAAAGACGTTAAAATATGGTACTTGTTGGTCCCTGTCTGGCGCTCGGCATTAATGGGTACAACACGGACTGGTCAGCTCGGAGTCAGTATAATGTGTCTCAGTGGGGTATTCATGCTTGACTGCGGCATGGTATCTCAGTGGGCTAGCACTATAAAACCAGCTTCAGTCTGAGCTAGTACAAGCAGCCGCACATACACACGCATGCACGTCGTCATATGAGCGAAATATTCTCAAGTACGACGTTAAACTCAATTTCACCTCACCTCACCTCTGGTGGTTGCAGCTGTAACCCTGGAGATGTTAGTCTGATTTCCAGCATGGAGAGAATTCAGTTCCTGGCCTCCTTCTCGATATGAAATTTTGTTTTAAAATTGCATAAAGCCATGTACCCATAACAATGTTCCAGCACCTAAATATCCATAAATTGTGTTAAAATTATATATACGAGAAAAGCAATATCAAGCATCACGCTCCTACAGTTTCGGAAAGTTCAAATATGCATATACATGTGCGTACTTGAGGCACTGACATTTTCATTAATGCCAAAGATACTGCCTCCGGACGGGCTATATTAGAACAAAACCGTAACAAGATTGACATGCTACGTTACATCATAATACATCACGATACATACATATCTGTACTGCCACTTGTTGTATTACGCATTCCTGATCCTTGGCATCTTGTCATAAAATCACACACATGTATTTGTAATTGCGCCTGTTTATTTTTGTAATATAAATCCATTAACCCACTCAACACGCTGTTTTGCCATGGTATGTCATGCTGATCACTGGACCATGATCACAATAAGCGTAGTATGGAAATGTTGGATCCATATACTCATTTAATGTATCATTATCATTGTATCTCCCATCAATTTATTATTTGAAATAAATGTAATTTGACGAGTGGTTATGCATTGTGGCATGTTTTCAGTTTCAGTTAAGCATATATTTTACAGCTACGTTAGGTCGTCTTGTTGAGGGTGTTGTTAGGATGTTGGCAGTAAAGCAAACACCTTTAACATAGCCGTACATGTTGCTGAAAGGTGCACATATTCTGTAGTGTCTTGAACTGGACAACAGTTACAAGTTAAATATATTAGATATCCTCATGCATGGAGCGGTGAGAGAGCCTAGTGGTTAAAGCTTCTGCTCGCCAACGCTGAAGACCCGGATTCGATTCCCACATAGGTGTGAAACCCATTTCTGGTGAAGCCCGCAGTGATATTGCTGGAATATTGCTAAAAGTGGCGTAACACCATACACAATCACTAACTCTCGCCTGCAAACCGGTTACCGTTGAAAATCGGTTAACATATCGATGAGATGGGATAGCCTAATGGTTAAAGCGGCCGCTCGTCAAGCTGAAGACCCGGGTTTGATTCCCCACAAGAGTAAAGTATATGAAGCCCATTTCTGGTGTCCCCCACCGTGATATTGCTGGAATATTGCTAAAGGTGGCGTATAAACCACACTTACTGACTCTTTAACATATCTACAGGGGTTGTCAGTCCAGATTTGAAGAGGTCATCATGCGACGATATCGCATTGGTCATACAAGGTAAACTCACAAATATTTGTTAAAAGGTGAAGATCCTCTGTTTTGTATCCCTTGTGATGAGAGAGTCACAATGAAGCATCTCCTGCTTGACTGTGTTGAATTCTCCATCATAAGGGATAAATATTTCAATGTTAGAACTGTTAAGGATCTTTTTAATACTGTTCATCTTAATTTAATTCTTGCTTTTTTAAAAGAAATTGATTTAATTAATGAATTTTGATAAATATGTTCTGTAGATAGATGTGTTTGAATGATTGGTAGTTTTGATTAGTAACTTAGATAGTTAGTGGCTGTACCCTCAAGGGGGGTTGAAGTATCGTGAAATTATTGTCCCCATGAGAGGGTCCGTAAGTCCCAAAACTTTGAAAGTCAATTTAAACTAACCAGGATTTTTAAACGTAGTATTCGTGTTATATTAATTTTGGCTAACATTTCTTATAATCGCCAACGGCTGAAGGGATGGTGTAAATCCAACTAGGGTCCATGCAGGTAGCAAAGGTACTGTAAGTCCCCATGGTCCCTAGTATGGTTATCTACCTGCTGTTGTTGGCGATCTCAAGCATAACCTGTTTTTTACTATTGTATTGTCCTAATAGTGCTATTAGTTTTAAACTTTCCACGCTAGGTTTAATTCTAACTGTGATATTCTAGTTGTTTTACTGTCCTTTGTCGACAGATTTTTATAATATACATATATTCCACTTCAAAATCAAATATGTTCTCGCCATGATACGGCTGAAATGTTGCCGATGTGACGTTAAATAATAACTCACTCACTCACGTTAACATATCTGTATCTACCAGAATACATACGTGCACAAAAATAATAATCTGAATCAAAATACACCTTGTCATTTACACATAAACTAATGTGTACAGCGAATAAAGACAACATAGTCAAAGATTGTGTCTTTATTCTGTTACTTGACACCTCACATCCGTTCAATTACATGAACTCGTTCACTTTTCTCTCAAAGTTCCTCATGGTTATACTGTCTCGGAGTAAATAAATGTCACAATACGACAGCGAAGGTAGGTGGATGGGTTTCACGCCCGGCAAGCTGAGATGAAAACATTCAAGCGGAAGATCTGTACATTGCTTTAACCACGTTGACGTAGAACGTACTAATAAAAATACATGACGGTAGTTATGCAATCCCGGCATCAGGTGTTTCCTATCAAGCCATGTTATCTGATGTAAACATTAAAACCTACAAGATTCATCTGTCAACTACAGCACTGTCATTCGTTGTCCCGCGCTTTTAACACATCGACGTGGAACTTACGAATGCAAGAACGGTGCAGTAGCAAAGCGAACGTCACAATGAATCAGATAATAATATACTGTAAGCCATTAAAAATGTAATTGATATTTGTTGTCTTGAAACTCACAAAAGCACAAGGAATTGTGGAACTCAATCACTTTGAGAAAATGCCACACTTGACACAAAACGCAAGGAATCAGGTTATCGGTATGGTCAGCCAAGGTGCTTCAGATGTGATGATTGCCAGGCACTTTAATGTGCATCCATCCACTGTAAGTCGACTCAGACAACGTTTTCGGGCTACCGGAAGTGTTGCTGATCGTCCGCAACCTGGTGCACCACCTGTGATAACAGCTCGACAAAACCTCAATATCCAAGTTTCACACTTGCGAAATCGGTTCCAAACAGCTGATGATGAGGCACGGAGGACAATTGGGACAAGTCAACATCATTTCAGCGCCCAAAAGGTGAAAGGACGCCTTGCTGCCTTCAACATCCGGTGTCGTCACCCATACCGTGGTCCAACCTTTTTGCATCGCCACAGACTTGCCAGACAGCAATGGGCAGCAAATGCGGCCAATCTTGGCAACAGGACACGGCCAGATGTCATTTTGTCAGATGAATCCAGGTTTAACTTGATGGTCGTCCACAGATTTATCGACGTAAAGGAGAAAGACTTGCGCCAAATTGTGTCCTTGAACATGATCGTTTTGAAGGGGGTGGTGTCATGATCAGACCACAGACCATCAGAGACTGCAGACCATCCAACAGCTGTTCCTGAGAAATGCGTGTCTTTCAATGCCCCAAAGACTGCGAGCATGTCTTGCAGCGCACGGTGGCACACACAATATTGACTGCAAGTGACCCCTCCTTTGTTTGATGCCGTTGTTGCGTCACTGATGTTGTTGTTGACTGGACATTTTCAGGTGAAATTATTCACAGATGTTCACTTAAAACATATCTGCCAGTTAGGTTTACATATGTTGAAATTGGTGTGAGTAAAGAAAGAATGAATGTCAAATTGCGTTTTTAATGGCTTACAGTATAATAATAATATGGATTCTCCAAACCAAAGAGCGCTCGAGGCGCTGACACACAATCTGATTTTTATTACCCTGGATAACCCAAGCTGCCCATGAGGCGCTAGATTATTAGTCACATGACATATCCCACCGGGTACCCATATTTTCTGCTGGGTGAAGACCACATTTATCATATGTACTTTGTTCTGGGGCAGGACTAAAGTCCTAGAAAATCTCAAGAGTCAAGCGTCCAAACACGGTCACCCATCCAAGTACTCTCCACGCCAAACGTTGCTTAACTTCAGCTGATTTATGACCTGAGCTCTGTGCACAGGACCACATGTCACCACCACCTCTACCACCAGTTGTTTGCTATCGGGTCATGTTATCTAATGTAAACATAATGCATACAGCATTTTACTACATGATATATGATATAAGCGAATTAGTCACCATATGTGGATTAAGTCTGTCCATGCGATGTAAAGAAGAGGACAGGTTTACTACCCTGATGATGACGATCTGTGGTCAGCGGCTACAGAGAGGGTAGAGGAAGGGAAGTGTGCTTGCGTGCGTGCGCAAACTCATTGTTATGAAAATTATAAGTTTGATGAGGCACATATATGACTAATCGCATACAATCTCAAACCCATGAGAATATCACAGCATGTGTATCTGGGAATAACCACGATCTCAAGTTCAAAATAACTATATGTTGTGTTCAAAAGAGCACACCTACGTCATTGTCACCTCAAAGATAACATTAAATGTGTACAAGGTATCCCGCAAACCAAACTGTTACAACATTCCTATCTTACCTGGTGAGGAAGACGTGTGGCCTCCTCCCTACAACTTTCTTCCTGGTTGTGTGTCGCTGTATTATTCCTGCCTGGACACGGGTGAGTATCCGTGATTTCTTACATCACATTTGCAGTATCATCTTGATGTTAGTAGTATCCGTTTCATGATAATCATATAGGATAGATACAGTTATTTATGGAGGAAGATTTACGACGGTGCTACAATCGCTCAGCTTAAACTATTTATAGAGCGCCCGACGTTTGGGGTACTGTATGTTAAGAAAGCGACTGTGACATATTGATCCGAGTGTATTTAAGGGTGCATTGCAAGACGAATTGTCCTGATATGGAAAGGTATTTGTGGCTACCTGTGTCGTTCATGGTACTATAATATATGCCTCTACCTTTCTCGTAATATACATGGACACATGTGTACACATTTAGTTGCTCATTGCTTTGAACGAATGAACAGATTAGTGTGTCGATAGCTAATGAGAGTATCCCATCTGAATGATGCGTTGTGGTCAGATTCACTGGTGGCAAGAAATCACTAGTGTGTACTACTCAAAACATCAACATAACATCCTATTAACTCTTTTCGAGCAACCTAACATAACGGGTATGATCGTGTGTCCATGTTGGCGGACCTTCATACTGTTTCCTCGTGAGCCAGTACAATTAGTGCATAGTCCCAGATAGATACTGTTTGCATTTGGAATGTAATTAAAACATGAACGTGTTTTGTGTTTCATTTTGTACCCACGTCAATGAATCCTGTGTTCAAGAGTAGACGTAACACCAGCAATCATTTGTTGATCCTAAGAGGGGTCAAAGATACCCACACCCAAGACACTACCACCTTAGCTGACAAGGGAATAGGTGACAAACCCTCCTCTGGATACATGATCAGCATGACTTAGACAGGAACAGTAAAATACTACATATCAAATATCTAAATCGTTCTGATACAAACGCGAATGTAGGAAAGGTGCAAACATAACACGTGTCCAGAACCAACTGATAATATCAAAGACGAAAGTCAAAGAGGCGTCCATAACAAACACAAATATAGCAAAGATGCAAGTGGAACTGTTCAGATTCTATGTATATTTGTATATTGTGCTTAATATTCATATTTGTGTTGTCAAAAGTTCTGGCATGTGTTTAGGGTGTGCTGAAATAAGACTTGTATACTTGTATAGATTTGTATACTTGAACACTTCTGCACGTCCCACATAATATTTGTACAATCAGTCCACAGGATCTTATCGCAAGTGCACATTCAACAGCATAGTTTTACTCAAATAATACTACATGTTTGATTACACAGATTGCCCCAGTTTAAGTTGGGAGCAGAAACATGTTCCGAATGACCATGTACGTAAGCATGTCATTGTATGTTCATTGCAGGTGCCATCCCCCAGGGAACAAACCTAAGACACAATGGCGTGGTTTTTGATGGGGTTATTATTTTTCTCTCCATCACTGGGACTCTCACCGGTAGGACGTTTTATAGGGGTTGTCGAAATATTACTATTAGCATATAAAGTCTGCATCTGGTACTATCATCTATCTGATACACTTAATAATAAACATGATAAGCTTGGACATGATATCAAGTAGGATCATAGTGGTCATAATGTCAGCAGCGGAAAGATCAAACATTTCGAGTTTTTGATGCATTATCTTCTGGGGTTTTCATCTGTATAAGTAGATGTTCCTGTATTGTCAAGAACAAGACATCCTTCCATTATCTGGTCAGATGCCGAATGTCACTGTAACACCACTACTGCCTGTGCCATGTTCCCCTCTACTCCCTGTAGCCAGGTCGGTGATCCAGACAGATGTCAGGAAGGATGGTTCGGTTCCTACTGCCAGAGACGTGAGTATGGGGTAGACGGATAGATGTAGCATGAAGAGACTGACTGAGTTTACTTTTACGCCGCTTTAGCAATATTCCAGCAATATCCCGGCGGGGGACATCAGAAATGGGCTTCACACATTTTGCCCATGTGGGGAATCGAACCCGGGTCTTCGGTGTGACGAGCCAACGCTTTAACCACTAGGCTACCCCACCGCATTATTTGTATCTGGTTTATCAATGCCCAAATTCAATTATAGTAGACATCTATCTCCTCGGTGTATCAGTAGTGTTTCCCATATTATTTTCTGCTTAAAAACATGGATCAAAGTCCTTTTCAAATACTGACAAACATCGCGATGTATCCCATATTACCCTCAGACAGACACGAACCATTGGAACGTAAACACAATGCCGATGGAACTTAGTCAATATGACCCAGCAGGAGGAAACTGAATGTGTTACAGTTTTGTGTAACATTGGCTATGTTTCCGCCTTATCTAAATGAGCACAGATGAATTGTATCCAAATGTCGACAGTAAAACAGTAGACCAAGTATCACAGTTTACACAAATTCCAAATAAATACAATTTATCAAACATTTTGAACAAAAAATATTTCGCATTCTATTAGTAGTGCATCTATCTAAATCAGAGGAGATATGGCCAGTCAAATATTGTCAAGTATATTTGAATGTTAAAACTCCGATTACTTTACAGCTGATGATCTATATGATATTGTTAATGTTGTTTTACGGTTATTTTCAAGTATTTAACACTTTGAAGAAGGCTACTGAAAGAACAACCAGAATAGCTAAACATGTGCTGAAACCCGGATTTAAAATTGATGTTTCCGTTTGTGATTGTGCCCAAGATAGCGGAAATATACATGCATTACGCGATGAGGTTCGCATGACGATGTACGCTCCATATCATTATCACTTCGTGCAAAAGAAAATTATCATGTCATATTTAGTGGTGTCTGTATTTTAGCTTGAAATGCCACTCTTGATATCTGTAACCCTTATTCCACGTTTGATAATTATGGTGAGATTTCACAAAGTTCAGTGTTGATAAAGTCAAATGCATACTACGAAATAATATACATTAACTGTTTCTCACAATGAATTTACTGCCATTATTTCCATTATTGTCGTATGTGTGTGATCATATATATGGTTTCACTTTCTTCAGAAAATATTGTTTTAGGGAAGAACTGCCACACAGAGCAGTACATACAGTGAGGGACACACCATTTTCGAGGCCAGGTACGCCGTGGATGGCAGAACTACCAACGACTTTCTATAGTAAACAACCGACATGTTCACATACATCAAAATCAGGGGCAGGTTCCAAACATGGACTGTGAACCTGAACAACTCAAACACAGACCAGATGCAACACGTCAAGCTGTGATCTACGTCAGGACTGTAAGTATGAATATCACAATACAATGTAGTACGGTTTTCATTAAAGAAAACATCCTGCATAGTGGCACCGAAAATCCTTAACCAAATAACATGAATCGTTGGCGTGTATGTCGTACTGCTAAATAACATGTACGTACTAAAATATCAGTATAGGGACGTCGGGGTCATCAGCCACGATCATCAATATCTCACTAACTTTGTTATGAATTATTTGATATTTGAAATCACATTTTTCGACTTTGAATTGCAGTCCCGGAGAGAAACAGGGCATGGAGATATATGTTGCGGTGGACAGCTCTGCTTCCAGTTGTCAACGGACACCAATCCGCCTCGGCTATTGCTGACGTCAGATGTCAACAAGCACGACAGGAAACAAGCTCACCATACAAGACAAGGACTTCTCTCGCCCTTTGCGACGCAACCAGATATTTGCAGGTGAACATACTATAAACGATGTGAGCGACAGATTGTGATTTTAACGTTGATTTGAACATCTCTTATATCAAAAGATGACCGCCTTTAGGGAAATTGCACAGGAAAAACTACGGAATTTTAGAATTAGCTAATATCAGTGTTTGAGAATATACAAACATGTTTCAGACATTATAAATAGAGAGCTCAATAGTTTGATTATATGTTGTTTAACGCCACATTCCAGCTGCATTATAGCGGTCTGTGAATAATCGAATCTGACCAGACAATCCAGAAATGAACACAATGCGTATCGATCTGCACAAATTTTATGTTATACCATTAGGAGACCAGACTTTAGCCCTCTTAGATGATAGCGTAATTGGTGTCATATGCTTTGATTTGCCTGCTGTATTCTAGTAATTTTGTTGGGTTGGGTCACATCCGGGATTCGAACCCACACCTCAGAGGAGGCACCTAATCCACGCTAACTCTCCTTAGGTAAATCTGTACTTTACTAAGGAAGACAGACAGACAGAAAGAAAAGTTTATTCAGTAAAAGGCCACAGGCCCACCATACAGTCATTTGCATATGATATAGATAGTTAAGTGCACATGCTGTGTAAGAGGAACATTTCTAATGCACTTAAGTACTGACATCTCTTATGATACAATCATTATGTGTTTTCATAATGTTAAAAAATTGGCATTTGGATCAAAATCAGTCAAATATTTCTGAATATATCTTAACCTTAAATCAGAAAATCGTTCACACCTAAGGAGTAAATGAAATTCATCTTCAATAACATTTTTGTCATCCAATTTACAAAAATAAACTTAATCTCTCATTGTAATTCACTTTTTTGTATCTTCCAGTTTCAACAGCTAAGTTAAAATTACCACATCTAAATTTAGAGAATGCAGATCTGAGATGTTAAGGAATATCAGAATTTAAATACCTTCCCACATTTAAAAATGTCTTAAATTGGGAGTAATAAAAACATTTATCAGAATTTTTAATTGAAGTGGGACCAACATTGTTTAAGATTATCCGAAAGTTTCTGCTTAAACAAGGATGTGAAATAATCAACATTGCCAACTTCCTGATTAATCAATGCATAACCAAAATCATACTTTAAATAAAAATATTTTTTGACTCAAGTTGCCCAAGTAGTGCGGCCAGCATCATCCTAAGGACTTGAACATAATATAACAATTTTTATCGGGGTCTATTATACGTCATATTCAGTAGGTGATACCATGATTTCATTATACTTGTCATATAAGTAATTTGTAAGTCTGCCCACAATCACCAAGTGACATGTTATTGGAGGTAGATTACCAACTTTCAAAAAATATTAACAAAATATTATCTGAACAGACTCAATGATGCTACCATAGTAAGTACCCCAAATCTCAGACCCATAAAACAAAATAGGTGAAACCATACAGGCAAAAATCGTAGAAGCAATTCTTTACAATTTACTCTTCCCATCTTTTTGAAAACCATTTACAGAAAATATTGCCTTGTTAGCCTGAGATACCAGACAGCTTCTCAGCTTTACTCCACACAAGCTTTGGGTGTAAATACAAGTCCTCGATATTTATAGAAGGATACAGTTTCAATTAGGATTACCATTATAGAACCAC